>NW_012098410.1:440364-466550 GCF_000951045.1 Mandrillus leucophaeus | reverse complement strand
CGCCCGGCTAATTTTTTCTATTTTTAGTAGAGACGGGGTTTCACCATGGTCTCGATCTCCTGACCTTGTGATCCGCCCGCCTCGTCCTCCCAAAGTGCTGGGATTACAGGCGTGAGCCACCGCGCCCGGCCTCCTAACGGTTTTATACTGATTATATATACAAATACATATTTCCACCAGCAATGTAAGCAGGTTTCATTTCCACCAAATCCTTTCCAACACTTTTATTGTGTCTCCTTTGCATTTTCGCCATTCCAGAGAATATTGAATGTTTTGACTTTCATTTCTCTGATGACTAAAGAAGTTGGTGAACTTTCACGTGTTGATTGGCTATGTGGATAGCCTCTTTTGTGAAGTGCCTGATCAAGTTATTTGTTCATATTTCGATTATGGGAATTTTGTTCATATTTCTATCACTGGTACAGAATACAAAGACCAGATTTGGACTACACGTATCTGTCAACTGATTTAGGATTTTGCAGTGTAGTGAGGAGGATGCCCTTTAATAGATGTGGGTGGTGGTACTATAGATTTTGAACTGTTCAAGTGACAAGAGGAAGGACTGTGTCTGCTTTGTTCAGCATGCTTTCTACAGTATTTACAATACTATGAATAAATGAGTAAATCAGTTAACAAATAAATGACTCAAATCTCCTTTTGTGATTTAACAATGTCTATACTTACTATCCATAGGTGTTACTGGAATTTTTGTTTTCCATGTACAAGTTCTCCTCATTTACAATGGGGTTATGTCCCCAAAAAACCATTATAAGTTGACAATGTCATGTGTCAAAAATGCGTTTAATATGTTTAAACTATAGCTTAACCTAGACTATCTTAAATGTGCTCAGGACACTTACATTAGCCTACAGTTGGACAAATTCATCAATCACAAAGCCTATTTGATAATAAAGTGTTGAATATATCATGTAATTTATTGAATACTGTACAGAGAATGGAAAACAGAATGGTTGTATGGGTACCCAAAGTACAGTTTCTGTTGAATGCGTACTGCTTTTGCACTGTTATAAAGTTGAAAAATCCTAAACTGAACCATTGTAAGTTGAGTACCATCTGAACTGCTAAATTATTAACCTCAAAACTCTGTTGGTTTAATCATAGAGGCTAAATATATAAGTTTCATAATTTTCAGGATATTAATGGAAATGATGGTTGTCTTGCTGGAAATAAGTTATATTCTTAGTGAGTTTTTGCAAAGGTTATATTCAGTAAGTACAACATTTTAAAAAGAAGAGATTGATTTGTAATTTCTAGTCAATGTCTCATCATTTTCATTATCTTTGTTTGTCACAGTATACCCTATTAAAGATGTGATTTTTTTGCCTTATTTGAAATAGAATTTAAAAGAATTCATGGTAGATATTCTGTGGAGTTTAAAAATAGTAAACATTGAATGTCAGTTTTACAAAATCTGAAATCTCTTTAAAACATTGTTATTAGGGGCAGGACTTATAAATTTATATAGACTGTGATATGAATATTATATAACTGTAAAGGCAAATAGTTGATATGTAATAGGGGATATATTTTCTATGATGCTCTTCCTAAAACCGATTAAAACATCATTCAGTTTTAAAATTAGAATGTGAAAAGTCATGGAAAAAGTGGTAGGATTTATCACTTATACATTATCTAAATGGAACACATTTTTACCAACCTACTGAAACAATTTCATCTGATTTAGTCACTGTTAGCACAGCTTAAAATATAATTCACTAGGAATATGTCTGCAAACCCATTGACTGTAGACATTGTACTATGCACAATATAAAGCTAACAGTAAGAAAAGCCCTTCAGAAGTAAGGTAGCCATTGCAAATTGTTTGGAATTAATTTGTTTTGAGTAAACGGAAATTAGTCTGTTAAATGAAGCTTATGAAAAAAAAGATTACAAAGGGGTAGGAGACCATCTCATCAGGATAGCTTAAAAACCACACATTTGTATGAGTCAGGAGAAGCACTGTCCTTTAAAGATGATCGTATTCTTTCCAATTGCCTGAGCTTTGTGCCTCCTGGTGTAATCTGAAGATCTGGCAAAGTATAAACATATTTAAAATCTTATTCATTGGAATACTGAACTCATCCATCAGCAGGATTGGCAAGGTCTGAGACAAAGCATTTTGCCTGGCACACAACCTGTACTGAGATTTTCCTGTGGCTATAATGTAGCACACCTGACAGATGTGTAAGTCATTTAACACAGCAGGCGGTACTCATAAACACCACAGACCGGCACTTAACATGATAGGGATTATTTTTCTTTTGTCTGCCTGAAGTTACATGGCCTATAATCAATAAAGGATTGAGGCATAACTAGCTAAAACATAGGGTGTGATATCATTTATATGCAACATTTCTTTTGCTTATAAAGCTTTCAAAATGTCACAGAAGCTGAGATACTTTTTGACACAGGTGAAACATGCAAACCATGCTTCCTTTTTTATGATCCTAACTGGTTTAGAAAAGAAAAGCATCAAAGATGTTATTTGCTCATGGAGTAAAGATATGTTACCTGTTTATATTCTTGATAGTTCCTTAAAGACATAATGGGCTTTATTAAATCCATGTTAAATTTTAAATTGAACTTGGTGAAGATGAAATGCAACTATAAGGCTAGTATTTTAAATTCTCAATAACAATGCATCTGAAGCAGAAAAAGAAAGGCAGAAATGGATATACAGATGTAGTTTTTCAAATTATACTATATGTCCTAAGGGAAGGAGATGGATGCTATTAATTTAAATGTCATGTTTGCATTAGAATGAAGCACAGCAATTTTAAATTTGGCTTTATTAAAGTTTCTTTTTTAGCTCAAGTTTATCGTTTGGTAAATAGCAATTGGAGCAACTGCTCATTGATAAAGTTTATTTAGGTCCTTTGAGGAGAGGTAACAAGTTGGGGGCAGAGGGCGCACAATGATTTCAAAATAGCATTTGATTGCATTTACAAATTATTACATAATCAAAATTTTCTTGCAGTCTGCAACTATGTAGGGAGTTTAGAAATAGAAAAATTAACAATACCTTAAGGGAACATATAAATACCACAATTGAACCATGGTGCTCCCCTGGCATAAATAACACTTATTTTAGAAGCTGTTTTTGTAAGCATGGATTTCTGAGGAAAAGATTCCAGTTTTGTTTTACATAGGTCATGGCTTTTAAAAGTTTGCTTTAGGGTTCAGTGATTTGCTGGGTGCAGCTGTATATGCAGATGCAGAAATTGTTTCATCTTGGAAAATAACTATAGATTAGCACTTTTGTGCCAAAATAAGTCTGTGGAAGTTAATGAAAACATTATTTCAGGCTATGCCTAAACACAAAGAAGAGTTAGGTATTCTGAAAAACAAATACATATCAGAAAGCTGAAATACTCAAACAATTTCCTTTTCCAATGTTTTGTTTATGTCTGCTGCTAGTTACAGTATGCTAACTGCTTTCCTTTCACTGACATTCTAACTCCTGTATTTCCAGGCTAACGATCTTTGATTTTTGGTCAATTGATGGTATTTTTTGAAAGAGTTTTCTTAGCTAATTTATGAATTAGACATTTTGCCATGTTAGCTACATTGGAAAGGAACTTCTTAAGTCCAATGTGATCTCTATGTGTATATCTGTGGCTTTATTTTCATTTTAAACAAAATTAAATAGAGAGTGGTCATAGCCTAGAAATGATTTAAATAGTACTTACAACATAGATGCTGAGTGTATGCTAGTCCCCTCAACTGGGAAGATTTTTCCTTCAGGTTTAAGCTCAATTTCCATTTCTTTGGGAAAGACTTACCTGGCCTTGCTGAGTAGGTCAAGTTCACCTGTGATGTGCTTTCAAAGTGCCATGTAACACTGCCTTTTAGTGACTGTTGCCATTGCAGCTTCACATTTATTTTTTGCTATTTGATTAATATTAATATCTGTCTATCCTACTACACACCAAGCCCTAGAATTATAAGAATTGTATGTTTTTCTCATTCTTATATCCTTGGTGTCCAGCACATGATGGTGATCCAATAAATGCTTGAAGAATGAATGCACATTATATAACACTACTCTATAATATTGATACAGTTCATAATGTTTAAGTATAATTTTGAAACAGTCTTAAAACAGACACTACTGTTCTGGCTTTTTGCTTTTTATTATGTCGTCTTGGCAGATCAATCAACAAATGCCTACTTTGGAATCATTTGAGAGATATATCCAGAAGTTGGATATAGGTTGGAGGACCTGGCTTGGATGTGTGGCCATCTCAGTGTTACTGATTTCTCACCCTCACACCATTAACCTCATTCCTCACTCACAGTCAGGCTCCTGCTTCAGACCAAAGAGAAGTAAAAATTATTTCCCATCAATGGATACATGAGAAATAGAAAACACCTCAAAGGGGAAAATGCTGAGAAAAGATTTAGAGATGATTCAAAGTATCTTGAAGACAGGAGAAGCAAATGGAGTGAGAACATTAAGGCTCAGTAGGCATTTATTGTCTTTTAACCTAGAGATTAAAATTAAAAAAACAAAGAAAGAAGAGAAACTCTCAATTCCTGACCTGTCTCTTTATGTTCAGGCATGAAATAAGAAAATTAAGCTATTTGTGAATTTAAAAAATACATCTAGAAAAATAAAACAAACGTTTCTGAACTTTGATATCTGAGTCTTAAAAGTTTTGGAAGGAGTCTTTACTCTTCTGGTATTACAGCAGATAACCAGTATGTTCCCCATTTTCAACTATCTTCTTCCATGATATCAATGTGAAAATCATAAGCAAGCACTATATACATATAAATACTTTCAATCTGTTTTGTCATTTTATCTGGGAGGCAGTAGAGTGTAGACATTAAGAATAGTGTGGTGTAGATATTAAGAACTGGGTTAAAAGATGCAATGTATATGCCATGTATAATAGTACAGTGCCTGATAACATGGTTGATGTTCTGTAAAATGCTGGTCACTTTTCTCATTATTATTGTTGCCATAGTAGAATGGAATGTCCCACTGTCCAGTTTACTCAAGCACTGTTCTCAATGCTGGGGTTTCCCAATTATGACACTTCCGCCCTTCTGTATATTAAAGATCTCCAGATTAATTTTGGGAAACTTAAAATATTCTGGGCCTTCAAAAAAAAAGTGCACATGAACACCCAGGAAATCTGCATGGAGCTCAGACAATTCTCATGAAGGAACCTGATGACCAGAAGCCCATATCCCTCTGTGAGGAGAGGTACAGCCTGCATGTCTTCTCTGTCTGAGTAAACATTACTCTGAGTAATGTTTCTTGCTGTTGGCTTAGCTTCCATGCAGCTCCCAGAGTGTTTGTGCATCTGCGCATGCTGACCCCCTTCTCTCCACCTACTCATCTCAGATTCAGCTCCTTTTCTCCCACCTTTGATGTCCAATAAGGCGATACCTTATTCACCAACTCCCCCATCCCTCCCACATCACTACAGGTGACTCACCTTAATTTTTCAACGGGGTGTGGGTGGAATGATCTAATTCTTCTTCCAGTCTGTTTCCTTATTTATTACTTTGCCCGTGAAAACCTTCTTCTATTTTTTTAAAAAAATACTCAAAATGTCTGTTCTGCCAGTAAAAAATAAGATAAACCAAACACTGATTGTATCTTGATCTTTTTTGTTTCGTTTTTGCACTATAAAATTCTATTTCTCTCTAACACAATAGTGAAACTCTTTACCTATGGGGTGGGAGAGGATTCACATATAAGGAATTCAGAAAAAGAAAATAGCATGGATTAATATTCCAATATACTATTTTGCTACATTATTATTAAATTCCAACTTAACACTATCAAATAAACACTATCACCCTCATTTTTTAACACAAAACTAACACAGTGGCAATGCAAATATCTTGTTCACAGCAACAGCCCAAATAAAGACCAGGAACTCTGACTTCGAAGCTCACGGTGTAGTGCTTCTTCAAAAAGACTATGTTCCCTCTTGTCTCAGGAACTTTGCATGCCCTGCTTTCTTTGTCCAATGCCTGGCTAAATTGCATCATCATGGTTTCCAAAATGGGAGGCATGCTGTGTATCACAGGGTTTGCACAGGATGATCCATCAATAAGTAGGAAGAAAATACACAATTCTTATTTATGTGTTTCTATCTATGAAGTAAGAATGAGTAAAATGTTACAAACGTTTACTTTGACTTACTACAGATGCCCTTGAGGGATTTTGAAAAGGAAAGGAAGTTCCACAATGAGGAAAGGGCAAGGCAGAAGCCTCATTCTTGTTAACACTGTGCAGAGCAATGTTTGTAGTTTATGCATGCCCAGTTAAGTGGATTTATGGGTTATACTCTTATTCTAAATAAATCGATCTTCACAAAATGGGGAAGGTAATAAAAGGTTTTCTGAATAGAAACTGTAAACTGAAGATAATTGAATACTATTATTACAAGCACAAGCAAGTGACAAAAAAGAACAAAGCTGACATATCAACTATGGTATGAGCTTTGTTTTCTAGTCACACAAAACAAAGACAATTAGACAATATATTAGCCAAGAAACTAGAAGTTCTCAAGAAGATTAGAAGAAGATTTTACATATAATGTTTCTTTAAGTTACAATTTGTCTTTTCACATTTTGTGTTTTAAGATACGGGAAAATGGTGTCAGTTAGTGTGGAAAAATAAGACAGGTGTGAATATCTGTATCCACTTACAACCAATTGATAATTTGGTTTACGAATGCCATTCTTATATTATTACCTGCAGAATGATCACATGTGTATTTGTGACTTTTTTGGTCCTGATTATACATCTAGTATTCTTAACAATAAGCCTCACTATTTGTGTGTAATTTGTGCTTTATTATCCATTAACTGTTGATGGTGATGCATGTATATAATTCATAAATGCATATTTTTAATGGATGGAGCATATGGGTTTCATGATAAAAAGTTACTAATCCTTACTAATCATTTAGGATTCAGCTTGGACATTATAGGCATACCTTTGAGATATTGTGTGTTCCATTACAGACCACCAAAATATAAAGCAAAAGAAATGGATGGGGGAATAGCCCTTTGGTGGGACAGTCAGAACACACACACCATTTATCAATTGATTCACGATCTTTCATGGGTGTGGTTTTTGGCACCCCAATACAATTACAATGTTAATATCAAAGATCCACAGATTACAGATTACCATAATGGATATAATGACAACAATTTTTTTGAAATGTTGCAAAAATTACTAAAATATGACAGACAGGAAGTGAGCACATGCCATCGGAAAAATGGTGTCAATAGAATTGCTTGAAGCAGGGTTACCACAAACCTTTAATTTGTAAACAGTGTGAAAGACAATAAAGTGAAGTGCAGTAAAACAAAGTATGCCTGTATGTTTTTATTGTAACACTTTTGCAGAATCTACAAGAATTGACTCTTTTCCAGCTACCTCTTAACCAAGTCTGTGATGGCAGGGACAGTGTCTTACTCATATTTGAATTCCCATGACAGAGCCCTGTATCTGACAAAGAGAAGTCATGTGAGGAGGCTAAAAAGACATATTCACCAAAAACTACCAGAGACTTAGCTGATACCATAAAATTGAACTCGGGCAAACCTAGGCATAGCTCTCTACTTTCAAGTTGTTCTTTAAAGTCCAGGCAGGACTCTGCTCCCCATGGTGTCCCTGCATGCCTCTTTTTTTGGTTGGGCTTCCCAGTGGACTCAATATTCAGCATACTGAGTACTTTCTCCAGTCACTTCTGCCTGTGGCTTCTGTAAGATAGCAAAAATTAGCAAGAATTTTTGTGACTCATACTCAGCAATGGGTCTAGCTCCAGCTCTAATTGCCTTATTCTACTTTAGTCCTTCCTCTTCTTAAGCAGGCCACAACATAGATAACTGATTGATGAGAGAGGTTGAGGTTATCTAGTAAGGGTTAGAGGGAGCAAGTGGACTCTCAAACTTTCTCTGAGCAACACTCATTACCTTCAGCTATAATGATTACATATGGAATGACAGGAATAGTCGCAAGCAGCCACATGTGCTGGAGGTAAGCGGTTACATTATAACACTAGAGAGAATAAGGCTAATGGCAAACTCTACGAGGAAACTGTTCTAGAATCCAGGTTGTGCTAAAGGGGTCCCAAAACAAAGTAGAGTCAGTGGAATTGCAGGGATGTATATGAATTTGAGGAATATGAAGGAGGTAGAAAGTAAGGATTTGAGTCCTGCATGATCTCATGTTTCTTGCTTGGACAGTTGCATGCTTGGAGATGCCATTCATTAAGAAAGGGATCATTTAATAGTATTCATGTGTATACATAGCATATTTTCTTTATCCATATACACAGTAGACAAAATACAGTCATCCTTTGGTATCCATGGGGGATTGATTCCAGGAACCCTTGTGGACAGCAGAATCCACAGATGCTCAAGTTTCTTGTATAAATCGACTGAGTATTTGCATATAACCTGTGAAAAGCCTCCCATATATTTTAAATCATCTTTAGATTATTTATAATGCAAAACACAATCTAAAAGCCATGTAAATTGTTGTTATCCTGTATTGTTGAGGGAATGGCGACAAGGAAAGAAGACTGAACATGTTCAGTACAAATGTAATTTTATATATATATATATATCTTTGGAAATATTATATATATATCTTTGGAAATATATGTATATCTTTGGAGATATATATACATATATATTTCCAGATATTTTTGGTCTGTGGATTGCGAAATGCATGAATGGGGAACTCACAGATATGGAGGGCTGACTGTACTTCATAATTGCATGTGTATGCAGAATCTGAAATAGGGAAATTCATAGAAACACAGAGTAGAATGGTGCTTACTAGGGTCTAGAGGCAATAGGGGGATTGAGCGGATGGGATTGAGGTGATGTTGGTCAAAGGATACAAAATTCCAGTAGACAGGAGAAATAAGTTCTAGAGATCTATTGTACAACATGGTGACTATAGGTAATAGAAAATATCTTATATATTTGAAAAATGATGAGGGTAGATTTTAAGCATTTTCACTACAAAAAATAAGTATGTGATATAATTATAGTTTGATTTAGCTATTCTACAAAGTATACATATATCACATCATGTTGTATATTACACATTTATGGAATTTTATTTATTAATTTAAAGAATAAAAAAAGAATCACTGATGAAAAAACACAGTCCCTTTATTGGTTCCATTCTGATTCTGGTCTGCACATTCAATTGGGCAACGAAATTTGACAAATAGCCTTTTTATATTTTCATGGGGAGGCCTAGATTACATTCTTTATGACGATACTCTAAAACATTCACTGCACTCCTCAAGCCTGTGTTGGAAAACTCGCCATCCTGCTCTCCCTACCTGTAGGATCATCCCAGAGACAAACTGCTCCCCTACTGCTCAAAGAAATTAGAAGTAATCAGGCAGAGTCCACCACCCCCTCTTCCCTTTCTGTCATCCCCACTTCCAATCATTCCCCATTCTGTCTGTTTCTTGATTATCTTTGGAGTCGCTCCACTTTTCTTTTATTTCCCCACTATTGCTACCCAGTCCAGATTTTTAGAGGCTTTTACCTTGATTTTTGCAGCAGCCTGGTCATGGTTCTCTAGTTTCCTCTCATTGTTCTCTCCATTCTATCCTCCACTTTGAAACCAGAGTGATATTTCAAAATTGCAAATCTAATTCTGTCACTCCTTTGCTTCAAACCTTGCAGTGGCATCTTAGCCCGACTTCACAACATGGCTCACTTAGAATTCTCTAACATTGTCTCTTGCCACATCTCCCTGTTCTCTCCACACTGATTCAATTCTTAAAATGTACCACATTTTTTAAAATTATGGTCAGATATTTGCACATACTGTCCCATTTGAAATGAAATATAATTCATTTTTTATTTGTGTTACTGATATTTCTAATGATGAACCTTAAAGATTTTATTTAAATGTCACTTCCTCCTGGAAGTTTTTCTGATTCTCACTGCTTCCCTGAATTAGGGAAATATGAATTAGGTTCCCCTCTTACGAACCCACACTGCATCTTATATTTTTCCTATCACAGTACATCATGGAGCTTAGTAATTTTCTGGGTTTCTTTGGTAAGAATCCCACAGTGCACTATACAAAGGCAAGACCTGTTGCTGTCTCGTAACTGTCTCTTAGTACCCAATAAAGTTGCTATTATATAGTAAGTGTTCTTTAAATAATTCTAAAGCATATTAAATGTTGAATGATTTATATGGACAGGAGAGTCTAGATGAGAGCCAGTGAGCTGAAGTGTTTGTAAAGGAAAACAAGAAAGAAGTGAGAAAAGAACCATGGGCTGTGAAACTCTGGGAAAGGACAGGGGTAAGGATAATTTTCAGGATAATTTGCTGTTTGTAGGCAATGAAGTGCTCTCATGCTTCACCATTTCTTCAGGTAAAATTAATCAATACATTGAACCAACAGATTTCATGGAGTATGAATTGCACCTCTCACTACCAAAAACACACATTGAAGCTCCACTTGCAAGATCAATAACATCAATAACAATAGAAATCACCCAGAAAATATCATTACTTTGGTCTTTCATCTTCCCTTTAATATTTACTTACAGAGGCAATTATTTCCTCTCAGGTAGCTCCATATATTCACAGGTCTCTGGAAAAAAATTATGGTCATTTTAAACACTGCTATAATTTTGTGATTAAAAGGAGCTAGTATAATGTGATAATCAAACTCTGAACTTGACTTAAAGTTAAATTTACCCAAAGCCAGGGCTGGCTGGTGATAGAAAGTTAAAGAAGGGGGCTTGCTCTTTTTTCTCTCTTTCCAAGCCTTTTGTTTCAAACTTTCCTTTTGCATTTTGCTGATTTTTTCAACCCTTTTAAAGCAGCACAAGGAAAGCTAAGAAGGGGAGCAAGGATGTTCTTGGACCCTGGGTTTGGCTGATGCTGCTTTGGTTGATTGCATTGGTTCTTGGAAGATGTACCATGGCTGAGGGCCCACAATACCTATCACAGTTCAGATGGATGAACTGTTTTCTGGCTTATAGTTTATGATTGCTTCACGCCTTTGGGAAATTCACGATTTTCTTGCAGCTTCTCTTTTCTTCCTCTTCCTCTTCCTCTTCCTCCTCCCCCTCTTCCCCTTCCTCTTCCTCCTCTTCTTCTTCTCTTCTTCTTCTTCTTCCTCTTCTTCCTCTTCTTCTCTTCTTCTTCTTCCCCTTCCCTGTTCTCCTCCTCCTCCTCCCCGTTCTCCTCCTCCTCCTACTCCTACTACTACTACTACTACTCTTCTTCTTCCCCTTCCCTGTTCTCCTCCTCCTCCTCCCCGTTCTCCTCCTCCTCCTACTCCTACTACTACTACTACTACTCCTCCTCCTTCTTCTTCTTCTTCTTCTTATTCCTCTTCCTCTTCTTCTTCTTCCTCTTCCTCTTCTTATTCTTATTCTTCCTCTTCTTCTTCTTCTTCTCCTCCCCCTCCTCCCCCTTCTCCTCCTCCTCTTCCTCCTCCTCCTTTCTTCTTCCTCTTCTTTGCTTTTGGCTTTTTAGTGTACCTGTGGCAACTAAAGATGATCTCAAGTTCTTTGTAGCACCCCTCATCAAGGGCAGAATCCACTTCATAATGCTATGCATCTGGAATGGCTTTGTGGCTTGCTCAAATATAATAGAATGTGTTGGAAACGACATTATGTGAATACTTCTGTCATTATGCGAGGCAGCCTGAGATGAAAAACAACGTGGATAGAGAGGGGGACTGGCTCAGCCATCCCAGTTCTTCCAGTCACTCCAATTCAGGCTGTTGAAATGTCAGTGAGGATGTTTTACACCAAGCTGCCAGCTGACTGAGGGAGCCCTTCTGTGCTGGCTTAGTTGAGATTAACAGGCGAGCTGCCTGGTTAATTCAAAACTGGGAGATAATAAGAAATTGCTGTTTTAAGCTACAGTTTTGGGTGATTTCAGGAGAGATCACTAATACACTCCACCAGGTGATTTTACTGGTTAAAAGCTAGAAGACCCTCATGGCCACTTGTGGCCCACGAGAACTACTCAGGCATCGTTTGTCCCGACAAACTTTAGGAATGCAAGTGACTCTCCATGCAGCTACTTCTCCTAGACGGCCCCACCTTTCTCTTTTGAATTTTCTAGGCAGGAGCAAGGCACCAGTTCACCATATACATCTAAGGAAAAGAACATCTGTCAATCTCCTGAGAGTATCTGTGGAAATTCCTCTCATTAGACTTTAGGAGATACTTCCCCCACGTCTTGAGCTTCTGTTTTATAAGAAATCCTTTTTATTTTATTTTTCTTTCCCATGTAGATAGACAGTATTGTATATGTGGCTTTTAGCCACTGGTCTACAAACCTTTCTCTACAATTCTGAGATCTAAATAGCTCTGAGAAAATAGAACAGAATGTATGTATGTATATATGTGTATATCTATAATACAATATACAATTATATGTATACACATATATAATTATTTGGCAGCAATACCTAACATCAGGCTATTTATAATCTTTATAATCCTTATTTAGCCCACTTGAAGGGAATATACATACATTTTGTTGCAGAAATCATAATGTATGGTATACTATCTTTTCTTTTTTCTTTTTTTGAGATGGAGTCTCACTCCATTGCCCAGGCTGGAGTGCAATGGTGCCATCTCAACTCATTGCAACCTCCGCCTCCTGGGTTCCAGCAGTTCTCCTGCCTCAGCCTCCTGTGCTATCTTTCTAAAATTATAAAAATTGAATTATTAAATACATCTTTCCCCAAGGATTTCAGAAGAAGAGACTCCACAACTCCACAGGTGCTCTTTTGCTTTTCTTTGAGTATTTGTATCCTGATTGAGTATGTGATTTTGGTATCTTATATCTATTATCTATTTTTCTATGGAACCAAAATACACATTTCAACAACTGTTAAACTAGATTAAAATACACCAAGTCATTAGATTTGGATTTACGTTTCTTTTGGAAGAGCTACCATGCATATGGCAGGCTGCAAGAGGCCAGTCTTATTAGACACTGTGAAGATATGACTTACGTTCTCAAATAAACTATCTTCTTAACGGGTCAATAAAGTTATTTGTACTTCCCTTAAATTATAACTTAATTTTTTTCTCTTAGATGTTAAAAATAGTCAATGAGATTAACCAGTTCTATTTCAGAATAGGACTAATTCAGTGGGCTTAAACTATGCTCAGCAGGCCTGCTGCAGGGACTCAGCAAGGAGAGGCAGTTGAAGAATGAGGAGGCACATACAAGTCTCAGAGTTCTCAAATGCATTTAATCTAGTGGATTTCCCCTTTTAGTGTGCTGTAAATAATAAAATTCATGATTTTCCTTGAAGACAGTATTGACACTGCTAATATGAAATACACAGATGTTTTGGAATTTTTGTATAACAAATTGAGTGTTCTTTTATTCCAACTTTTACCATCAGGTTAATGCAGCAATATTTATTTCATAAACTTAATTTCTATGCTTTATTCCACCATCTAAAGCTATTATCATAATTTTATTTTTATGTATCTTTTTAATTTTTGTGGGTACAGAGTAGGTGTATAATATTGGTTACATGAGATGTTTTGACATAGGTATGCAGTGCGTAATAATCATATCAGGGTACAGATACTACACTTTTCTCATGGTCTTTGCACTCCACAGACCAGGAGATTCCCTCTGGTGCCTACACCACCAAGGTCCTGGGTTTCAAGCACAATACTGGGCAGACACCTAGCTAGCTGATGGAGTTTTTTTCATACCCCAGTGGCACCTGGAATGCCAGCGAGGCACAACTGTTCACTCCCCTGGAAAGGGGCTGAAGCTACAGAACCAAGTGGTCTAGCTCAGCAGAACCCACCCCCAAGGACCCCAGCAAGATAAAATCCACTGGCTTGAAATTCTTGCTGCCAGCACAGCAGTCTGAAGTCGACCTGGAATGCTCAAGCTTGGTGAGGGGAGGGGCGTCCACCATTACTGAGGATTGAGTAGACAGTTTTCCCCTCACAGTGTAAACAAAGCCACCAGGAAGTTCGAACTGGGCAGAGCCCACTGCAGCTAGGCAAAGATGCCATAGCCAGAATGCCTCTCTAGATTCCTCCTCTCTGGGCAGGGCATCTCTGAAAGAAAGGCAGCAGCCCCAGTGAGGGACTTAGAGATAAAACTCCATCTCCATGGGACAGAGCACCTGCGGGGAGGGGCAGCTGTGGGTGCAGCTTCAGCAGACTTAACCTTTCCTGCCTACCGGCTGTGAAGAGAGCAGCAGATCTCCCAGCTTGGCATTTGAGCTCTGCTAAGGGACAGACTGCCTCCTCAAGTGAGTCCCCAACCCCCGTGCCTCCTGACTGGGAGACACCTCCCAGCAGGTGTTGACAGATACCTCATATGGGAGAGCTCTGGCTGGTATCTGGCAGGTGCCCCTCTGGAACAAAGCTTCCAGAGGGAGGAACAGGCAGCAATCTTTGCTGTTCTGCAGCCTCTGCTGGTGATTCCCATGCAAACAGGGTCTGGAGTGGACCTCCAGCAAACTCTAACAGACCTGCAGCAGAGGGGCCTGATTGCTAGAAGGACAACTAACAAACAGAAAGGAGTAGCATCAACATCAACAAAAAGGATGACCACACAAAAACCCCATCCGAAAGTCACCAGCATCAAAGAATAAAGATAGATAAATCAATGAAGATGAGGAAAAACCAGTGCAAAATGCTGAAAATTCCAAAAACCAGAACACTTCTTCTCCTCCAAAGGATCACAACTCCTCATCAGCAAGGAAACAAAACTGGACAAAGAATGAGTTTGATAAATTGACAGAAATTGGCTTCAGAAGGTGGGTAATAAGAAACTCCTCCAAGCTAAAGGAGCATGTTCTAACCCAATGCAAGGCAGCTAAGGATCTCATAAAAAGGTTGGAGGAATTGCTAACTAGAATAACCAGTTTACAGAAGATCATAAATGAACCTGATGGGGCTGAAAAACACAGCACGAGAACTTCATGAAGCATACACCAGCTTCAATAGCCAAATCCATCAAGCGGAGGAAAGGATATCAGAGACGGAAGATCAATTTAATGAAATAAAGCATGAAGACAAGATTAGAGAAAACAGAATGAAAAGGAAACAAAGCCCCCCAAAATATGGAACTATGTAAAAAGATCAAACTGACGTTTGATTGGTGTACCTGAAAGTAACAGGGAACATAGAAGAAAGCTGGAAAACACTTTATGGGATATTATCCAGGAGAACTTCCCCAACCTCGCAAGACAGGCCAACATTCAAATTCAGGAAATACAGAGAACACCACAGAGATACTCCTCGAGAAGAGCAACCTCAAGACACATAATCGTCAGATTCACCAAGGTTGAAATGAAGGAAAAAAATGTTAAGGGCAGGTAGAGAGAAAGCCCGGGTTACCAACAAAGGGAAACCCATAATACTAACAGTGGACCTCTCTGCAGAAACCCTACAAGCCAGAAGAGAGTGGGGGCCAATATTCAACATTCTTAAAGAAAAGAATTTCCAACACAGCATTTCATATAGAGCCAAGCTAAGCTTCATAAGCAAAGGAGAAATAAAATCCTTTGCAGAGAAGCAAATGCTGAGAGATTTTGTCACAACCAGGCCTGCCTTACAAGAGCTCCTGAAGGAAACACTAAATATGAGAGGGAAAAACCAGTACCAGCCACTGCAAAAACATACCAAAGTGTAAAGACCATTGACACTATGAAGAAACTGCATCTACTAACTGACAAAATAACCAGCTATCATCATAAAGACGGGATCATACTCACACATAACAATATAACACTTGAATGTAAATGGGCTAAATGCCCCAATTAAAAGACACAGACTGGCAAATTGGATAAAGAGTCAAGACCCATCGGTGTACTGTATTCAGGAGGCCTATCTCATGTGCAAAGAAACACATAGGCTCAAAATAAAGGGATGGAGGGAAATTTACCAAGCAAATGGAAGCAAAAGAACCAGGGGTTGCAATCCTAGTCTCTAATAAAACAGACTTTAAACCAAGAAAGATAAAAAAAAGATGAGGAAAGGCATTATATAATGGTAAAGGAATCAACACAACAAGAAGAGCTAACTATTCTAAATATATACGCACCCAATACAGGAGAACCCAGATTCATAAAGCAAGTTCTTAGAGACCTACAAAGAGACTTAGACTCCCACACAATAATAGTGGGAGACATTAACACCCCACTGTCAATATTAGACAGATCAATGAGACAGAAGGTTAACAAGGATATTCAGGACTTAAACTCAGCTCTGGATGAAGTGAAGCTAATAGACATCTACAGAAGTCTCCAATCCAAATCAATAGAATATGCATTCTTCTCAGCACCACATCACACTTATTCTAAAATTGACCACATAATTGGAAGTAAAACACTACTCAGCAAATGCAAAAGAATGGAAATCGTAACATTCTCTCAGACCACAGTGCAATCAAATTAGAACTCAGGATTAAGAAACTCACTCAAAACCATACAAATACATGGAAACTGAACAATCTGTGCCTGAATGACTGCTGGGTAAATAATGAAATTAAGGCAGAAATAAATAAGTTATTTGAAACCAATGCCTCTGTTTGCGGATGACATGATTGTATATTTAGAAAACCCCACTGTCTCAGCCCCAAATCTCCTTAAGCTGGTAAGCAACTTCAGCAAAGTCTCAGGATACAAAATCCATGTGCAAAAATTACTAGCATTCCTGTACACCAATAAAAGACAAACAGAGAGCCAAATCATGAGTGAACTCCCATTCACAATTGCTACAAAGAGAATAAAATACCTAGAATACAACTTACAAGGGATATGAAGGACCTCTTCAAGGAGAACTACAAACCACTGCTCAAGGAAATAAGAGAGGTCACAAACAAATAGAAGAACATTCCATGCTCATAGATAGGAAGAATCAATATAATGAAAATGGCCATACTGCCCAAAGTAATTTACAGATTCAATGCTGTCCCCATCAAGCTACCATTGCCTTTATTCACAGAATTAGAAAAAACTACTTTAAATTTCATATGGAACCAAAAAAGAGCCCATATAGCCAAGACAATCCTAAGCAAAAAGAACAAAGCTGGAGGCATCATGCTACCTGACTTCAAACTACACTACAAGGCTGCAGTAACCAAAACAGCATGGTACTGGTACCAAAACAGAGATAGAGACCAATGGAACAGTACAAAGGCCTCAGAAATAATGCCACACATCTACAACCATATGATCTTTGACAAACCTGACAAAAACTAACAATGGGAAAAGGATTCCCCATTTAATAAATGGTGTTGGGAAAACTGGCTAGCCATATGCGGAAAACTGAAACTGGATCCCTTCCTTACACCTTATACAAAAATTAACTCAAGATGGATTGAAGACTTAAATGTAAGACCTAAAACCATAAAAACCTTAGAAGAAAACCTAAGCAATACCATTCAGGATATAGGCATGGGCAAAGACTTCATGACTAAAACACCAAAAGCAATGGCAACAAAAGTCAAAATTGACAAATGAGATCTAATTAAACTAAAGAGCTTCTTCACAGCGAAAGAAACTATCATCAGAGTCAACAGGCGACCTACAGAATGGGAGAAGATTTTTTGCAATCTATCCGTCTGACAAAAGGCTAGTATCCAAAATCTACAAGGAACATAAACAAAGTTACAAGCAAAAAACAAACAACTCCATCAAAAAGTGGGCAAAGTATAAGAACAGACACTTCTCGAAAGAAGACATTTATGTAGTCAACAATCACATGAAAAAAAGCTCATCATCACTGGCCATTAGGGAAATACAAATCAAAACCACAGTGAGATACCATCTCATGCCAGTTAGAATGGTGGTCATTAAAAAGTCAGGAAACAACAGATGTTGGAGAGGATGTGGAGAAATAGGAACACTTTTACACTGTTGGTGGGAGTGTAAATTAGTTCAACCATTGTGGAAGACAGTGTGGCAATTCCTCAAAGATCTAGAACCAGAAATACTATTTAACCCAGCAATCCCATTACTGGGTGTATACCCAAAAGATTATAAATCATTTTACTATAAAGACACATGCACACATATGTTTATTTCAGCACTATACACAATAGCAAAGATTTGGAACAAACCCAAATGACCATCAATGATAGACTGGATAAAGAAAACATTTCACATATACTCCATGGAATACTATGTAGCCATTAAAAAGGATGAGTTCATGTCCTTTGCAGGGACATGGATGAAGTTGGAAACCATCATTCTCAGCAAACTAACACAAGAATAGAAAACCAAACACCGCATGCTCTCACTTATCAGTGGGAGTTGAATAGTGAGGACACATGGACACAGGATGGGGAACATCACACACTGGGGCCTGTCGTGGGGTGGGGGGCTAGGGAAGGGATAACATTAGGAGAAATACCTAACGTAGATTAAGGGGTTAATTGGTGCAGTGAACCACCATGGCAAGTGAATATATATGTAACAAACCTGCACGTTCTTCACGTGTATCCCAGAATTTAAAGTATAAAAACAAAACAAAACTGAAGCATATTGTAATTTTCAGACTCGCCACAAGATGGCGGCAAAATACTTTGTTTAGTTTAAAAATGGCTAGTCTTTTCCTAGGTTGAAAGATTAAACCTATTCCTGTTTCCTGAACATTGCTGCAACAAATGTGAGCTAGTTGGAGATTGCACATACAGTTTTAGCTTCTCTTCCTTCAGCAAGAATTCCCCACTTCACTGACACTCGTACCAACAAACTCAGAGTTCTCTGGTTGAAACATTGGCAACATTATTTATTTTTCTTCTTTCTTTTAGAATCTATCTCTAATCCTTACCATAAAACAAATTCTTCATTTTTTTGTTTGTTTTTAATGTCAAACGGATTAGCCTTCTTCTTTCCTCTGCCCCTTACATAAAAGTTGCTTTTAATTGAGTTTTGATGATTACTTAGTTATTACAATAATTTCCTACTTGACTTCTGGAATCCAAAACACTCAAAATGCAACTAAAGAAACCACTATTATTTAACAGTTAAGAACAAAGGACTACTGTAATTGTATCACTGCCTTGATCCAACCCCTCATTATCTCTAAAACCAAGGCATTTTACCTTTTTGTTTTTCTCCAAGCATTATTCTCAACTCATTCTCTCTCTGTTAAGGTGAGTCTTACTGCTCTTACCAGCATGAAGATCATTTATTCTCATGACTTTCTTTACAAATATAATTTTTAGTAGGCCCTGTATGTTCTCCACCTGTTTTATCTACTCATCTCTTTTTCATAAGGTTGTGGAAAACTTGCTTCCTTTAGAAAGGATGCCTGACCTCAGAGTACACCAATGTCATCTTATTTTCTTATTCCAAACTTCCCTAGGACTAGTCTATTTGCAAATATATCTCTGTCTGCCTATATAGATTTACTTAATATTTGTATACTCTTTTGAAAATGTTCTTTAATTTTTTTTGCATACTTCTTATTTCATTAGTGTTGCATACCTCTTACTTCCATTCCAAGAAGGTATCAATCAATTACAGAACAAATTTAAAGCTCCTATTGACTTGCACTTGATTTGTTCTCCAAATTATATCAATAGTGCACAATGTAAGTTACTCAATACTTATTTTTGATCTATTTATATGCACCAAAATATAATACAATTAGTTTTTAATAACACCCTACTCAATGATTAAAGATTTGGCAGATTTATTTTTTATTAAATGGATTTTATTTTCCATGTATGAAGGCCTGAATATAATATTGGTGTATCAATAGTTGTCATAAAACAAAATCATTTACAGTTTTATAATGTGACTTATAGATATTTGATATAAATTAGTACATCGAAGATGGCTGACTAGACATGGCCAGGAAGCGCCATTCCCACCAAGAGAGAGACAAGGTTTTTAGTGAATGAAGATAATTTGGACAGATCTTCAGAGAGAAAACACCAAGAGTGGATGGAGATGTGATGCACACTCCGAAGCTAAGGAGAGAGGAGGCTGGGAACCACGTACAGGGTACTCAAATGCTGGGTCTAGTTCCGGCCTTGAATAGCTTCTGGGGAACAGATGAGTGAAGGGCCTGTGGGACTACCCATCCTGTCTGCAGACCTCTGGAATCTCGGCTACAGGAGACCTCATATCCTCCATGGATTTCTGAGTTGGTGGGGGATCTGCCTTGAGAATAGACAGAGATGGGGTTTCAACCAACACAGAACTAGGGGCCTTTGTGCATGGCGTAGCTCTGGCAGAGTGTGACCATAGGCTTCTATCACCCAGGGATACCCCTTTCATCCCCCAGACAGGTTGAGTCCCTGCTGACAGCTGGGCCAGGAGAAAGTGGAGCTGACTTCTACACAGGACTGGGGCATGTCTGTTCTGCAGGACTTGTTGCCTGTCATGCCCTCCCAGGACTTCCTGCCCAGCCACTCTGTAAGGCACATGTAAACAGTGCAACCACCACTTCCTAGCATGACTGCTTTGCTTCACCTGATTACATTCCCGGTTGCTTGGGAGCACTTTGGACCACCCAGCACACCTGGAATCTGACTCTGAGGGTCAGAAGGGTGGAGCCATGAGCCATTCCCAGCACTCCAAGTCTACAGTGTGCAGCTTGGGAGTGCTGAGTCAAAAATCTGTGGCTGGCCCTTGAGCAGAAGAGAAGCCCACACTCTCAGAGCACTGAAAGGAGTGAAATACATAGGTCATGGGCTGGAGTGGGAGCAGGGCATGCCTCCCTTTACAGAGCTGGCATGGAAAGGGTGTGTCCTATCTCCCTGCCAAGGCCTCCACCCAGGGAGCCCTGGGGCTGATAATACATAATAAAAGAAATACTGGCACAGTGTGAGTGATGAGAGGATGTCCCCCAAGCGCCAGGAGTAAACTTGGTGAAGGGGTTACCTCTCTTCCCATCACTTACAGAGCATGGCTGCAAATGTGAGGAAATATAGAGGAGCTGCTTGGCTAAGAGCCTGTCTACCACCCATTAATCTAAGTGCCATCTATTGGATTACAGCCCAAACTATACCACCAAAAATATTTTAACAATATATCCCCCTATGAAATGAAAGGCAAGAATTCAGCCGCAAATAAAGACCCTGTACAGAGGCTTGGACCTCTGAACATGTCCAGAAATGAAGCCAATTGATTACACCCAAATTACACTACAGGTAAAGAAACTGAAAAGCCACTTTGGGAGGCCAAGGTGGGCGGATCACGAGGTGAGGAGATGGAGACCATCCTGGCTAACATGGTGAAACCCAGTCTCTACTAAAACTACAAAACTTTAGCTGGGCATGGTGGTGGGCACTTGTAGTCCCAGCTACTCGGGAGGCTAAGGCAGGAGAATGGCGTGAACATGGGAGGCAAAGCTTGCAGTGAGCCTAGATGGTGCCACTGCCCTCCAGCCTGGGTGACAGAGCGAGAAAAAAAAAAAAAAAAAAAAAAAAGATGAGAAAGAAAGAAACACCAAACTTTTCAGTTGAGAAGGAATCGGTGCAATAACTTTGGCAATATAAAAAACCAGAGTGTACCCTTACCTCCAAACAAGTCTATTAATACTAGCTGTCCAGCAATGGTTCTTAACCAGTCTGAAATGACTGAAATGACAGACATAGAATTCTGATTCTAGGTGGTACGGAAACTCATTGAGATTCAGGAGAATGTTAAAACCCAATCCAAGGAATCCAAGAACTAAAAGAGAAAACAGCCATTTTAAGAAAGAACCAAACTGAACTTTTAGAGCTGAAAAATTCAATACAAGAATTTCATAATACAACTAGAATAGAACAAACTGAGGAAAGGCTCTCACAGCTCAAAGACCAATCCTTCAAATGAAGTCAGTCAGACAAACAAAAATAAAGAAAAATGGGAATATTAGATTCCGTAAAGAGACTAAATCTATGACTCATTGGCATTCCTGAGAGAGAAGAAGAAAGCATGAGCAAATTGGAAAATATATTTGAGCATACAGTCCTTGAAAGTTTTCTTAATCTCACAAGAGTGGTTGGCATTCAAATTCAAGAAATACAGAGAACCCTGACTAAATACTATAGGAGACAACCATCCTATGGTGCACGGTCATCAGATTCACCAAAGTCAACCCAGAAGAAATAATCTTTAGTGCAGCTACAGAGAAAGGAAAAGTAATGCACACAGGGAAACTATCAGGCTAGCAGCAGACCTTGTAGCAGAAATTTTACAACCTGGAAGTGATTGGGGGCCTATTTTCAGCATCCTTAAAAGAAAAAAAAAGAAATTCGAGTCAAAAATTTCACATCCCACCAAACCAAACTTCCTAAGTGGAGGAGAAATAAAATTCTTCTCAGACATGCAAATGCTGAGGGAATTTGTTTCAACTAGACCAGCCTTTAAAAAGGTCCCTAAAACAGTGCTAAGCATGGAGTCAAAAGAATGACATCTACTATCACAAAAACACAATTAAGCACATAGCCCACAGGCACTATGAATCAACTACACAATCAAGGCTACATAATAGCCAACTAACAACAGAATGAAAGGATTAACATCTCACATATCAATACTAAACCTGAATGTAAATGGGAAAAACACCCTAGTAAAAAACATAGAGTGGCAAGCTGGATAAAGAGACAAAACACAGCCATCTTTTGTTTTCAAGAGGCTCATATCACATATAATGACATCCACAGGCTCAAAGTAAAGGGATGGAGAAAGATCTACCATGCAAAACAGAAAATAAAAAAAGATCAGAAGTCACTATTATTAGATAAAACAGATGTTAAACCAATAAAATTAAGAAGGATGAAAGATATTACATACTAATAAAGGGTATAATCCAACAAGAAGGCTTAGGCACTCAACATTGGAGCACCTAAATTCATAAAACAACTTCTTGGCCTATGAAACGATTTAGACAACCACATAATAATAGTGGGATACTTCAACACTCCACTGGCAGTATGAGACAGATCATCAAGGAAGAAAACTCACAAAGAAACTCTGAACTTAAACTTGACGCTTGACCAGTTGGACATAAAAGATATCCACAGAACTCTCCCCTCAATATCCACAAACTATGTTTTTCTCACCCGACCACAGAACATATTCTAAGATTGATCACATGCTCAGACATACATCAAGTCTCAATACATTTAAAAAAATGGAAATTATACCAAGCACACTCTTAGATCATAGTATAATACAACTAGAAATAAATATCAGGAAGATCCCTCAAAACTAAACAAATATATGGAAATAAAGCAACTTGCTCATGAATAACTCCTGGGTAAAGACAGAAATTAAGGCAGAAATTTAAAAATGCTTTCGAATTAATGAAAGTAGGCATACAACTTATCAAAGTCTCTGTGATGCAGTCTAAGAAGTGTTAAGTGGAAAGCTTGTAGCACTAAATGCCTTCATCAAGAAGTTAGAAATATCTCAAATTAGCTATCTAATTTAGCACATTAAAGAACTAGGGAAAAAACCCAAAGCTAGCCTAAGAAAAGAAATAACTAAAAACAGAGCAGAACTGAGTGAAATTGAAACCAAAATATCCATACAGAACATCAACAAAACCATGACTTGGTTGTTCAAAAAAATAAACAAGATTGACCATTAGCTAGATTAACAAAGAGAAAAAAAAATCCAAATAGGTACAACAAAACATGACAAAGGTGACATTATATCCGATCCCAAGAAATACAGAAGATTCTCAGAGAATACTATGAACAACTCTATGTGTGCAAATTGAACCTACAAGAGACTGAAACCCTGAATAGACAAATATTGTGCTCTGAAATTGAATCAGTAATAATGTTAAAAAACCCACCAACCAAGAAAAGCAGTGGATCAGATGAATTAACAGCTAAATTCTACCACAAGAACAAAGAACTGGTACCAATCCTACTGAAACTATTCCAAAAATTGAGAAGAATGAGCTCCTTCTTAACTCAGTCTATAAATCCAGCATCAACCTGATACCAAATTCTGGCAGGAACACAACAAAAAAGAGAAAACATCAGGTCAATATCCCTTATGAACATACATGCAAAAATCCTCAACAAAATACTAGCAAGCCAGATCCAGCAGCACATCAAAATGTTAACACACCATGATCAAGTAGGCTTTATTCCTGGGATTCAAGGCTGGTTCAACTTATGCGTATCAATAAGTGTGTTTTACCACATAAACAGAATTAAAAGCAAAAAGCATGCGTCCTCTCACTAGATGCATTAAAAAATGTAATAATATCCAACATCCCTTTATGACAAGAACCATCAACAAACTAGGCATGCAAGGAATATACCTCAGAATAATGAGTCATCTTTGATAAACCAACAGCCAACATTATATTGAATGGGTAAAGGCTGGAAACATTCCTCTTGAGAACTCACCTCAACTGAGCCAAGATTGTGCCATTACACTTGAGCCTGGGCTACAGACAGACTCTGTCTCAAAAAAGTAAGAAGAAAAAAAAAAGGAAAATGGAAAAGAAAAAATAATCACTTTGTCTAGCCTGTATGCAGAACATAGGGAGCATTCTATACTATTCCTGAGTATCATTTCAATTGCATCCTTCAACACTTTCTGGCTGGATGTTGTTTGCTTTTGCCCAGGGCACATGTTTTAGCTTGTATAATACTGTGTAAGAATTTACACAGGACTAAATGTGGCTTTACTTTATTATAATATCATATTTGATCAAATACCTTGACAACTGGTCTGTTTTAATCCTAGGGACATTTTGATTCTTGTAATGGATAATGGTTCCCTCTTTGCTTTTTGTTCTTTCGAAATTGCAAGTTTGGTTCACCTCCAGTAATTGCACAATGCTGTATGATACTAATTTGGCATGGTAATTTCTTTGCTTGGATTTATTATTTTTCTACCCAATTCTAACCTCTTTCCTAATTGTTCTCAATTACTTATTTTACTGTTCCCTTGTATGAATATTTTGTATGTAATTTTACTCTTTTGTATAATGATATAGGTCCTGAATAAATACCATTTTGACACCTTAACATGACATACTATGGCACTGAGGAGAAATGTCCAAGTCCCAGAGTCTAAAGGCATTATAGATATAATGATAGATACACTGAAGAGCCAAAAGAATCAGTGCCATCGGTAATCTACACTGAAATGAATGTAATCCCCTGCATGAAGACCCTTTTGACAAATTAATATTCCCGTGGGAATTATATTTACTTAGCACAAAGGACAAGTATGGAAAAAATTTCATGCCCCTACACTTTTTCTAAGCTGCCATGTGAAAATGAACACCTATCTTCAGATTTTTGTTTCTGGCAATACGGTTGACTAGACAGTCTGAAAACTTCCTGCTACAAAATATTTAAGAAATATATAACTTAACTTGAAAGAAAGTAAAGGACCATAAGGCTTGAAAGTGAAGAAAGAACTGGGAAGCAAATAAAAAGTTGTGGCTTTGGGCATTGCCAATCACAAGATGATTGGATTTTGGTTGCTGCACAGAAGCAGGAGTCAAGGACTTTGAATTGAACAAGGTGAGACTTGCATTGAACTACTTGATTAAAGTCAGTGCCCTCGAAGTGCTGAATTCTCAACAAAAGAATTGAACAGAAAAAAATTTCACCCTATCGGAGAAGAAACTTCTGTATGTTTACAAATAATATACTTCTACATAACTCACAAAAGAAGTCATAATGGAAATTAGACAACGTAACTGAAAAATAAAGAAAATACAATATATCAAAAGTTATGGGCTATGACTAAAACAGTGTTCAAAATGGGATTTATTGCAAAAAAAAAGGTTGAAAAATATGAGCTCTGTGACTAACTTAAGAACTTACTAAGGGAACAACAGGAAAAATTCGAAGTAGTAGAAAAAAGCAAGACTGACAAAGAGAGAAGGCAGGAGTAAACAATAAACAACAGAGGAGACTTAATTACACACAAAGCAGACGTTAAAAATATGGTCATCTTATTGACAATAATTTTGAGAACTTGGATGAAAGGCATGATTCATTTAAAAAATACAACTTGTAAAAATATGACTTATGGAGTAGACAACATTGAAAGATCTCTAACTACTTCATAAATTGAAACAGTCTTTAAAAAGTCTACCATGAATCAACCTCCTCCCCTCCCTCTACAACCATCACCATCTAGGCAAACTGATTTTACAGGCAAGTTATACCAAATATTCAAGTAACACATAACATCAGTATTG
>NW_012098410.1:405314-440314 GCF_000951045.1 Mandrillus leucophaeus | reverse complement strand
GTGAAAATGAACACCTATCTTCAGATTTTTGTTTCTGGCAATACGGTTGACTAGACAGTCTGAAAACTTCCTGCTACAAAATATTTAAGAAATATATAACTTAACTTGAAAGAAAGTAAAGGACCATAAGGCTTGAAAGTGAAGAAAGAACTGGGAAGCAAATAAAAAGTTGTGGCTTTGGGCATTGCCAATCACAAGATGATTGGATTTTGGTTGCTGCACAGAAGCAGGAGTCAAGGACTTTGAATTGAACAAGGTGAGACTTGCATTGAACTACTTGATTAAAGTCAGTGCCCTCGAAGTGCTGAATTCTCAACAAAAGAATTGAACAGAAAAAAATTTCACCCTATCGGAGAAGAAACTTCTGTATGTTTACAAATAATATACTTCTACATAACTCACAAAAGAAGTCATAATGGAAATTAGACAACGTAACTGAAAAATAAAGAAAATACAATATATCAAAAGTTATGGGCTATGACTAAAACAGTGTTCAAAATGGGATTTATTGCAAAAAAAAAGGTTGAAAAATATGAGCTCTGTGACTAACTTAAGAACTTACTAAGGGAACAACAGGAAAAATTCGAAGTAGTAGAAAAAAGCAAGACTGACAAAGAGAGAAGGCAGGAGTAAACAATAAACAACAGAGGAGACTTAATTACACACAAAGCAGACGTTAAAAATATGGTCATCTTATTGACAATAATTTTGAGAACTTGGATGAAAGGCATGATTCATTTAAAAAATACAACTTGTAAAAATATGACTTATGGAGTAGACAACATTGAAAGATCTCTAACTACTTCATAAATTGAAACAGTCTTTAAAAAGTCTACCATGAATCAACCTCCTCCCCTCCCTCTACAACCATCACCATCTAGGCAAACTGATTTTACAGGCAAGTTATACCAAATATTCAAGTAACACATAACATCAGTATTGTCATATATAGAATAGACTGTTCCAGAGAATGGAATAAGCAAGAATATTCTCCAACTCTTTAATAGAACAGCTGAACTAAAATCAGACAGCTGCAAGGAAAATTGGTAAAAAGAAAGTTACAAGCCAGGCCACTACATCAACTTAGAATAAAAAAAATTTGAAACCAATCAATTGGCAAACAAAATCTACAATGTATAAAAAACGCATCATGATCAAGTGAATTTTACCACAGAAATGTAGGGATAATGCACCACTGAGAAAACTATTAAAGAAATTAATCACATTAACAGATTAACAAAGAAAAATCACAAGATAATCTCAATAAGAAGAGAAAACAAAGTCAACAAAATTTAATGATCTTTTGTGATAAAATTTCTTAGAAAAGTAGGAATAGAAAAACATTTTAATCTGCCAAATGTCTCTCATAGTGGTGAAACATTAGAATATTCCTATTAAAAAGAATCTTAAGAAAAGAATGTCTGATTTTACACTGTACCAGCCAGACCAGTAAGCCTAGAAACTGGAGTAAGCAAAGATAAAGGTTAAAAGGAACATTAATAGCTAACTCAAGAGAAATTACAACTAAATTATTTAAAATAGGTTTCAACATATTTATTGTGTGTAAGGTCCAATAAGAAACATTTAAAATGTAATTTTAAGAAGTTAGCATTTTACAATAGTAACTAAAATGTAAAACAGTAGGAATAAATTTAATAAAAGATGTGCAAGTCTTTTATGAAGAAAATTATGAAACTATTAAAAGTAATTAAAGAAGAACTAAATAAAAAGAGAGATATATTGTATGCAATAGAAAAAGTCAAAATATGAAAGATATACATTATCTTAAAATTTATGAATAAATTCAAAGCAATATTCCAATAAAAATTTTACCAATATTTATATGGAACTTGACAAGATGATTCTAAGATTCATATAGAAGAGCAAAGGGGAATAAAGCTGAGACAGTTTTTTTAGAAGAGCTTTTGTAAAAAAGAACAACTCAAAGAGATAGCTCATTTATATATCAAGACATTTTAAAGTAATAGTAATTAAGAAAAGGCAGTATTGGTATTAACATAGATTAATGAACCAATTAAAACAAATAGAAAGCCAAATATATGTATATAATACATATATACACACACAACATACATAGATAGATATGTGCACACACATAGGCACATACAGACACACATATACAACTATATACATGTGAGATGAGGCCTTTAAAATCAGTGGGGAAGGATGGACTTTTATTAATTATCCATATGATATCCTTATCTCTTATTATAAACAATAGTGTCAAAAATGCTCTTTTGAATAGAAGATCTAAAAAAACCAAAACTTTCAGGCTTTATGAAGAAAACAAAGAAAGATATTACTTCAATAATAAAGAATTTCTTGAACAAAGCACAAAAGTCTAGAACAGTCTAGGGCATTGTTAATAAAATGAACTATGATAAAATTAAACACCTCTTTTCATTAAGAGGCATTGTGAAAAAGAGAAAATCATGAGAACAGACTAGATGAAGATATTTGTAGTGTATAGAGATGACAAAGATCACTACCAAGAATATTTCAATGCCTTCTATGAATCAATAGTAAAACAGTCGAATACCACAGTGGGAAATGGCCAAAGGAAGAGTGAAAGGCATGTCATTGGCCAATAAATACATGAAATGACATGCAACTTCATTAATAGCTAAGAAAATGCTGATAATAGCCACAATGAGGTTCTATGTCACAGCTTAGCATGAAGAGAAAAGTCTAATACGTTGACAAGTATATACAGCAAAGGAAACTTTTACACAGTGCTATTATAATTGAAAATTTGGTAAAATAATTTTAGAGAGAGTGGCTATTATCCAATAAAACTGACAATGGACATACGCTCCACCCAACAATTCCTAGATATGTATCGTACGTATAATATTGCTTATGTGGAGAAATAGGAATGCTTTACACTGTTGGTGTAAATTAGTTCAATTATTGTGGAGGACAGGGTGGCAATTCCTCAAAGGCATAGAACCAGAAATACCGTTTGATCCAGCAATCTCATCACTGGGCACAGTCCCAAAAAAATATAAATTATTCTGTTATAAAGATACATGCATGTGTATGTTCACTGAAGCACTACTCACAATAGCAAATACATTGAATCAACCCAAATGCCCATTAATGATAGACTGGATAAAGAAAATGTGGTATGTATATACTATGGATTACTATGCAGTCATAAAAAGGAATGAGATCATGTCTTTTGCAGGGGCATGACAGAGCTGGAAGCCATCATCCTCAGCAAACTAACGCAGGAACAGAAAACCAAACACTGCATGTTCTCACTTGTAAGTGGGAGCTGAACAATGAGAATACGTGGACACAGGGAGGGGAACGACACACACTGGGGCCTGTTGTGGGGACAGAGAGATGCATGTGGGGCTAAATACCTAGGTGATGGGTTGATAGGTGCAGCAAACCACCACGGCAAACATTTACCTATGTAACAAACCTGAATGTCCTGCACATGTATCCTGGAACTTTAAAATAAAATAAAGTAATTTAAAAAGAAAAAAAGAAGTGTGTACAAGAGTGTGCGCAGTTCATTGTTTGAAATGGAAATATTTGAGATAATGTAAATAACTATAATCAGTAGGATGAATAGGTTAATTGTGGAAAAGTCGTATGGTAGAATTCAAGTAATAAGAATGAATGAACTAGGCTAGAACAATTTGTGTCATTGTGAGTAAATTTTCCAAACATTTGTTGAGTGAAAAAGCTTCTTAGGGAATAACACACACGGGATTATTCCAAATATTTAATTGGAAGTATATAAGTAGTGACAGTATAAAGGTAGACAATGAGAATAATAAACATTTAATTTAGAATGGTGCTGTCTTCTAGGGAGGAGGGAGAAGGATATAATTGGGAAGAGGGACAGAGAGCATTTAACTGTACTTACGGTATTTCATTTCTTAAGTTGTATTTTGGGCTTATGGGTGATTATTTACTATTTTTATATTTTTGAATATGTCTGAATTATTTCATTTAGGAAAATCCTCAAAACAAAAATGAAAACAAGTAAAATTAGCTCTAGCTGCAATGTGACTATTAAGTATATCTAGCCATTTTTAATAGAGCTTATTTTTAATACCTATACATCATACACCAAATTAGAATAAAATTATGTTTCTAGGGAAAGACAAATGTCCCTGACTCCTGAATGCTGACTGCCTTTTTAATGGGAAATATAACATTAATAAATCTATTTTACGCCAAACAGAGGCCACATATATTGGGCATATTGTGTGTGTGTGTGTGCGAGTGTGTGTGTGTGTGTAAGTGTATTTTGAGAGAGAGACAGAGAGCAAAAGCTTTGAATTGATGAATACCTGATGATTACAGTCAGAGATTTTGCCTATGAAAGACTAAAAATTGTCTACAAATATCTCATTTAGATTGTTTTCTCTCTTTCTTTCTTCCTCCTCTGTCCCTGTTCAACTCAAGCAATAATTTTCAAATCTCTATCCAATACTTTTGCATGTCAGAAATTATTGCTAGAGACTGCAATGCTCGAGCACTATACAGCAAATCCTTCTTTCATTAACTCTTTAAATTAAATGCTATATAAATATAAGCATGGAATGTCATATGACTAGGAACACGAATGGCTACTCTGTAAGTTACATATTTGTCATTTTATTTATGGCCAGGTCCATTATTTTTTTCTCACTGCCTCTTCTAATGTAGATTTAAAAAATCTGTTTATTGAACAAAAATGCTATGCTGCAAAAATATGAGTATCTTTTTTTTTAAGGATAGAGCTGATTGTAATTCAGCAGGAACTTTTCTGAAGATTAGCTCTCTTCCTGAAGCTACAATTTTCACAGCAAATGTAAGAATAATTTATTCAACTTCTGTTATAAATGACATTTCTCTTCTTATATGTGTACCAAGGGCTTAACAAAAGCTTTTATTATCAGTTATTTTTTCCAGATTCAAAGTCTTTAAAGAAAGCCTGATGTTAATTATTTTATATATGACTTCCCATATATATTAGATTAGGTATTCTGTTTAAATATTTTTCATCTTAGTGAAGGTTAGAAAGCCGAAATGATTACCACTATGTATTGATGTTCCCATGAATTATTAGAATATATTTACCAAGTGCTAATTGTTCCATATCATTTAAGTAGAAGGGCCCTTATTCTTTTGTAATTTGTATACTAATAATGATATTATGACTAAGCCATCCTTTTCAGGTTTCTTATGAATCAACCCACATAAAGGAAAACATAAAGCTCACCGAGGAGGCAAGAGGTGACCTTGCCTCTGTATTTTTCCTTGCCGGACTGTGTAGGACATTTCTTTGCAGAATTTGCCAGTTTTCCCATTGGTGTTGTGTGTAGAAATCATGTGAGCATGTCCAAATCAGATTGTTCAGTGCCTGCATGGATCTTTGCCCCAAGGGCCTTAATATAAACACATAGAAACATCTCTCTCTTTTCTCAAAACTATATGCTGAAAGTCGGTCTAATAAGTAAGACTTAAAAGTTAATATTTGAAATAATAAATGATAAGACACTTTGCTGAAACTCCTAGAATTTTGGTCCAAAGTTATTTTCCAGGACCCTGGGGCTGGGCATGATCTCGAGACCAGATTTCTTAGAGAAGGGTCTGCATTCCTGCTTTTGACTTTTCTCTGAGACTAAAGCCATTGAAAGAATGGTAACAGGACTGCCTCTCCCTTCAAGACACAAGGGTGTGGTGTTCATAATCATTTCTGATGACCAAGTTGTCTTTAAATGGCATTTATTTCTGACTTCAGGTTCATTTAATGGGGGTAACAACTAGAATTCTTGATGTGGACTGAGGGTATGAACTGTATATAGGAAGATCCCATACACATTTCCCCTAACGCGGACACTTCAAGCTATCAGCATTTGGGACTGCCAAGTGCCACATTCCTTTTTTCCAAACTGTCTCAGGGAGCACTGGCCACCCTCATCCTCTTCTTTGGTAACTTCACTCCAGCTCTTTGGTAATTCTAGTGAAAGTTGTCTTCAAAACATAGCCCAGAGTGAATATTTTCTTCTCAATCTCTTTGGGATTATTTATAATGTAGTTTCACTGCAGTCTGTGTAGTTAGTTATGGACAACTTATAACTTATAGACAGCTTTTATAACTTATAGATACTTGGACATTTAATTTGCCCATCCTCTCTGCAGACAACCCGTATCTGTTGCCTTTTCAATAAATTTATTTCCTGATATCCATAGCTGTTAGTATGTAGACTGATGGTCTAGATATAGTTCCAACTTTGTTACTCAAATTTTTACTAAGCTACCAGAAACTATTTAAAATAGATGACTATTGAAGTATACATTTTGCATAGAATCCCATTATATTAGCATATTCTGCTGACTGCAATACAGTCATAGGTCATTTCAAGCTTTCTAAGTTTGGCAACTCTATGTTGTCAAAAAGGAAAGCTGTCTGGAAATTGTCTTGCCTGACATGACAAAACAAAAGAGAATGAGTAAATACTCTCATTAGGTATATGTAAAAAGAAATAAAATAACGAGAAAGGAAACACTATACAGACACAATATATGGTGTGACTGTGACTAAAGTATAGATAGTCAGCAACTAGAGATTCCAAAACTGGCATCACAAAAAAGAGAACCTTCTCCATTGTTCTCTGATTTAGTTCCCTCTTCCACTAGGGCTTATTTGGGGACAAACATTATTTTAAATTACTGCTATATCTTAAATTTTGTGCCATGTATATGCATTGTCTACTAAAATAGAAAATTTGAAAATGTTGCATGGTTAATACATTATTCTTTTTGGGGACTAGAACCAAGAGAAATGAGTTATAATTCCACACCAATAATAAACATTAGCCTACAAACTCAGCTAAACAAGAACTATCAAATGACCTGATTTTCTTTAAATCAACTCAAATCTTTTATGAAGGGAATTTTACCTCAGTTGTTACTGAGATTCTCTTTCCTCTGCAATGTTGTACAAATTCCCTGGTTTCTATGAAATATTTAAACATGGTAGAATCTCCTCCAGTTTTAGGTCCCCATCCGTCACTTCTGAAACGTCACTTACGCAGCCTTCACAGCCTCTTCAGATCTCCCATTGTTTCTTCCCCACTGACCAGGAGAATTTCTTTATGTGCATGACACAGCTCCCATGTCCTGAAAACAGCCACCTCGCTGAATTACTGACACAGGCTTTTCAAGGACTTTTCCCAATTTCAGGGTCCTCTTTTTCTTCTCCCTCAGTGTCCCCAGAAGAATAAATTTTATTCATTCTTGTGTAGCACTCTTGGGCTAATCTCCTCAAGAAGTTTAGATTTTTCTGAAAAGCAGTGAGAAATGTTTAGTCTCAGAAGCTTCTGCTTTCAGCCTGGCAAAAATCCCTAGGCAAAATTGAACAGTCTCATCAAAAAGGATGGAGAGAAATATATCAAGATAGCAAATTTAATTTAATAGCTTAACAAATTAACCTGCTATAAGTATATCTGGCATGTTTATTTTCAGAGTAATTCCCTAATCAATTTGCTTTTGCAGCATAGCCAGGCATTTACCAAAAGTGGTGATGGTCATGATGTCTTGGTGTGAGTCTTCTTGAGAAGGGTGTATGGATCGTTAACATCCCTTGATGCCTATAAAACTTCAGTCGTGGATTGAGGTTTTTATTTATTTTCAGCGTTAAAGTGTAAAGTCCTTGAGGGGAGGGTCAGGGAAGAGTCAGTATGGTTATCTGCTGCACACACATGCCCAGTGCATGAGACAGAGCAGTCCTTCCATATACTGTTTTGAAAAAATGAATAAATTTTTGGAACTTAATATAGTACCTAGCCTTATTGCTTTTCATTGCAAAGCAACCTGTAACATTGCTCCTAATCATTTTCACAATGATGAGGCAACTTCTGAATCATCAAAGGCAGTTTCAACTATGATTGTCATAAATTGTCCATACACTGTACTCAATTCTAATTTCTTAATATTAGTTATTGATATTTGATGGAGTTTTGTGATATTTTGCCAGCACAGTTAATTTTTTGTTGACTAGAATGCTTCTGTGACAGAACTATGCTCTTTTAATGGGACTTTCATCCACATATGCTTACAATTAATTTTCAGTAGGATGGAAAATATTAGACTACAATGGTGAAGGGCTATTTGCATTTACAGGAGCTATTTTGTATCAGTATTTTTCAAAGCTTAACTTGAATCTCATGATTAGCAATGAAGTGGCCTCTATGTAATCACTAAACATCATGTATTAGGCTGTTCTTGCGTTGCTGTAAGACTGGGAAATTTATGATGAAAAGAAGTTTAATTGGCTCATGGTTCTGAAGGGCAGTGCTAGCATCTGCTCGGGTTCTGGTGAAGCATCAGGAAGCTTTCAATTGTGGCAGAAGGTGAAGCAAGAGCAGGCAGCTCACAGGGTGAAAGTGGGAGCAAGGGAGAGGGAGAGACCCAGACAGTGAGAGAGAGCGAGAGACAGAATGAGAACGAGCAGTGGGGGAGGAAAGTGACACACACTTTTAAATGACCAGATCTTGTGTGAAATCAAAGTGAGAGCTCACTTACCATCAAGGAGATGGCTCAAGCCATTCGTGAAGGATCTGACCCCATAATCCAAACAACTCTCACCAGACCCCATCTCCAACACAGGGGTTACATTTCCACATGCTATTTGGAGGTGACATCCAAAGTATATCACATCACAATAGTTAATTTTTCCAGATTGTTCAAAGATCTCTAAAGAAAGACCATATTTACAAGAAGAAAATTTCACTTATATTCACTAACATTTTAGTCTCTTCTCAGAGTACTCTGTAGAAGATCTAAGTCCACTCTTCATCCTTGTTCCTAAAATCGTGAAGGATCTTTTAAATTATGAAATGATCTTCCCCTTTGTAACTGTGAGATTCATCTGTTGCACAATCATATATTCCATACATTCTTTCAATAGCATTCTTTCTAGTATAATCATATAATGAATTGAACTCAGTAGAGTTCCTGACTGTGTTACCATGCTTTTAAGTACGTTTAATATTCTGAATGGGACAATTTTGCTTTATGTAGATCCTTATTATTTTTAGGTGTTTGTTTTGTTTTCCTGTGTGTGTGTGTATGTATGTGTGTGTGTGTGTGTGTATATATATATATAAACATACACATATATATATACATATTTCCTATGTATATAAATATATGTATGTATATATTTCCAGATATATCTTAGAAATGATGGGTTAATCAATTTCATTCAAGAGTCCAACGTGTCTTTGGTCTTTTTGAGGGCACATTTCATAAATCCAGATTCTCTGTTTTTATTTCGGATTTTCTTTCAGAAATTACTTGATTTGAATGTGATATGTATTTTCCACTAAGCTTATGTTCAAATCAGGGTTTAGTATTCCAGGCATACTTTTCCACTAGTGAATGTGAGCATATCTTCAGTAAAAAGTAGGGCTTCTAAGTATAGTCAGGTTGTTTAAACATTAACGTGCGCATGTTTTCAAATCATGTTGAAATGTTTGATAAATATTTAGATTTAAAATAATTTTCATACAAGTCAAAACCTGGGTATCCCCCAAATTTTAAAAGTGATTCACATCTCTCACTCCCTGACTGTCTGTTAATTATACTCTATATTTAAAGGACACTACTTTTTCTTGAAAAACAGCATTTGATGGAAACCACAGCACTCTGAGTAGATATAATTAAAAAGTAAAGAGAAAGAGAGTGAATTGCAGGCTACTTTTTGTTTTGTACTCTTATTAATCAAATCCTAGTACTTTTCTTTTATCACCCATGCAGGACTGCAAAAGGAAGATAGTTCTGCGCTCACAACAAGGATTAGGCCAGGGCCTTGATGACTGGCGTGGGTGCCACTGCTGTGTGTAATGTGCTGCTTCATAAGTGGGAGGAGATGGAGTCTTGCCATTCTGTGGCATCACTCAGCAGGTGCAAATGAAGTATGAAATGAAAAATCCCAACCCACACAATGCACAGAGAAAAAACAGATCGCACTTTGTAGTCACTGCTGTGCCAGGCTATTTACTGTCACAGACGACGCAGCTCCAGTCAGGCAAGCACCCCAAATCTCTCTGCTCTGACACCTGCAAAAGAAATGGTGTTTCACTCTGCACTACTTTGCTTAGGGTGGTGATTCCCCTCCACGAGTCTCTGTCCTTCAAGAAGCAAACCAGTGAAAGTGTTTAGGAGCTCATGACTTTCTTAACAGGAAAGAATGATGTGAGAGGGGCTTGGGGGTTCTGTTTGGAAATGTGGGAGATTCTCAGAATGGATGACAAAATGATTTAAAAATTAGATTCCACATGGAATTATCATGCTTCTTTTTTAGCTTATTAGAAAATATCATAGCTAATATTTATGCTTGCTCCATTGTTTGAAGGTTAGCAGGGAACCTACTATCACTGTTGATATCTAAGGTAAGAATGAATAAACAAAATTATATTAGTTAATTCGGGTTAATTGATAGCACCATGCTTTTAGAATAATTTTGTCCATCATGATCTCTATATCTGTCTCAATTGATTTCAATCTTTATCGGCTACAGTCACTTCAAGCAAATATTTAATTGTTAATTTTAAATACAAATATTAATACCTCTGAGATCAGGTTTGTATCTTCTTTAGCACATACTGCAGTAGATAAAGTCTTTGTCTATTTGGAGTCTATATTCTATGAAATTTGAATGCTGGATGTCAATAAGATGAGTAGCATGGTAATACGTATAGTAAAATTTGACTAATTTTAACAACAAGGAAGACATAAAGGAGACAAATAAGAAGATACAAGCTAGTCTATTTTAACCAAAACAAGAAGTATAAAGAGTTTAAAATTCAATGCTATTTTATTATACCCAAATGGAAATGCCAATATAAAATGAGTTAGATAAGTGAAAATATCAAAATAGAGGTGGGCAATGTGGTAGATACAGGATTGTCAGAATTTCAGATTGTACATATTTAGGGAAGCTCTAGCTTTCTTTCTAAGCCTAAGTTTCCTCACCTGTATTAGAGAATAATATTGATAAAACAATATCTAGCTCACAAGGTTTTATAGGGAATAAGGAAAATAAGCCATAGATAGTACATAGCAAAAATGCCTCGCTTATAGTAAGTGCTAGACTAATAACAGCAGCAACTGGATTCACTTATTAGCAAACTCTAGAAATGTCTCAGAGAATACATTAATCTGAACTTTACAGTTTGTATTTGACCATAATTATACATTCTAAATCTGAAGAAATTAACGTTTATAAATTTTATTTACATGTGGTCCTAATAGGAAATTTTATTTGGAATAAGATTTTAAAAACCTAAAATGGGAATTAGTCACTAACATTATTTCATTCTTATATACAAAATGAAATATAATCAAGTTTCTTCATTTTATGCAACTTCAGGAACCACCAGCGTCCTTTACTGACAAAGATTCTCTTTGCCACAGAAATGTGGTTTATGTTCATTGCATTCACTGTTAACTGAATCTGGCAACATTCACTCGTGGAATCTGATTCCACCAATATGATAAGTATTTATTTTTATTGATCATCTTCTGCCAAACCCAATGTCTTCATGTCAGCACGAAGTGTAAAATTTGTGACTCATGGCTTCCTTACTATCTAAGGTGATGGTTCTTACATTTTGGTTAGATAAGCAAAAATAGCCCATGTCCTGCATAGTGAAATATAAGAGACATTAAGGGAATCTAATTAACTAGATATTTGACTGGTTAGAAGTATAGAAGGAAAGGGAAGTAGCAGACTATAGTTTACCAAGTGTTTTACTTTGCTTCCTGGGTGGGTTGTGGTCCATTTATTGAGAGAAAGCATACAGGAGTGATATAGTTTGGCTCTGTGTCCCCACCGAAATCTCATCTTGTAGCTCCAATAATTCCCACATGTTGTGGGAGGGAATTGGTGGGAGATAATTGAATCATGGGGGTGGGGGTTTCCTGTGCTATTCTCATGGTAGTGAATAAGTCTCATGAGATCTGATGATTTTAAAAATAGGAGTTTCCCTGCACAAGCTCCTTTTCTTTTTGACTGCTGTCATCCATGTAAGATGTGACTTGCTCCTCCTTGCCTTCCACCATGATTGTGAGACTTCCCCAGACATGTGGAAGTGTATGCCCATTAAACATCTTTCTTTTGAAAATTGTCCAGACTCAGGTATGTCTTTATCTGCAGCATGAAAACAGACTAATACAGGGAGAAAGAACAAATGTGGTAAGCTATTTGATGAGCTCAATTTGGACATATGTTTTTTGAGGCAAACATATGGCATATATCTAATAGACTTTGAAAATATTGGCCTATGTATCAGGCATAGGTTATAGTGACATGGTTTAGAAATGCAAGTGTAGTAATTATTTTATGATCAATAAATACCATGTCCTCAGTAACCATTACGCACATAGACAATAAACGTTGTTGATGTATGTGCCATTTTTAGACAGCGGCTCTCATTTCAATCCTTGCTTGGAAACTCTTTTATGATACATCTTTGTACCATGAAACAAGTATCATGTATCATGATACATCTTTGAAACCACAGTGCCATTCAGAAATAAGCCTTTGTTTTTCTTTAAAGTAAAGAGAAACAGAACTCTGATAATTACTTATATTAAAGAGCAAGTAGAACACAAATCAGCAAAGGGAAATAAGTAGAAACAGTCAGAGGTGTAAGAGAACAGGAGAGATTGGTATCTCAGAAGTCAGGTGAAATTGAGCTTTAAGAACGAGGCAGTCATAAATGGTAGATCGGATAAAGAAAACATGGCACATATACACCATGGAATACTATGCAGCCACAAAAAAGAATGAGTTCATGTCTTTTGCAGGGATATGGATAAAGCTGGAAGCCATCATTGTCAGCAAACTAACACAGGAACAGAAAACCAAACACTGTATGTTCTCACTCATAAGTGGGAGCTGAACAATGAGAACACATGGACACAGGGAGGGAAACATCATGCACTGGGTCCTGTTGGGGGGTGGGGGGCAAGGGAGGGACCGCATTAGGAGAAATACCTAATGCATGTGGAGCTTAAAACCTAGATGATGAGTTAATAGGTGCAACAAACCACCACGGCACATGCATACCTATGTAACAAACCTGCACGTTCTGCACATGTATTGAAGGACTTAAAGTAAAATAAAATAAAATACAAAAGAATGGAGCTAAATAAGAACACATGGACACATAAAGGGGAACAGAACACACTGGGTCCTATCAGAGGGTGGAGGATGGGAGGAGGGCGAGGATGAGGAAAAATAACTAATAGGTACTAGGCTTAATACCTGGGTACAGATTATTTCACCTGTGTACAGATTATGACACAAGTTTACCTATGTAACAAACCTGCTCTTGTGCCCCGAACTTAAAATAAAAGTTAAAATAAAGATTAATTATATGTTTTTGGTTTAATCAAGAACTCATTGGTGGTATTTGCCATAGCAATTTTGTTAAACTATTGTGGATGGAACCTCATTGCAGTGGCGTGAGGAAGGATGAATAACCAGAAAGTAGAGCCAGTAACCACAGAGTGCTCTAGACAGGAGTAGGGCTATAGAAACTAGAAAACGAAGAGCATGTGACTGGAGAGAAGTAAATAGGGAGGAGAAATTATTTTAAGATGACAAAGACTAGTCATGCCAGAATGTTCTTAATTTCTAGAAATGATCTAGAAGAGGTTGCCAGTGTGTGTGTGTGTGTGTGTGTGTGTGTGTGTATCTTTGTGTGTGTGTGAGAGAGAGAGAGAAGAGAGAGAGAGAGACTGACTACAAAGTCTTACAGGATAAAAACAGCACATGTGAGAACTGCAAAGAATTAACTTTGATTCGGAGGACATGCACTTTCTATAAGATGAAAGAAGGTAAAAATGTAAGTAGTACAGTAAAATGAAAACTTGAGAGGCTTTGCCTCTAATAGCATTGATTTTTTCTGAAGTAAGAGACATGATTGCATCCTGATGGGGAGGCAGTATCAAAAAATGGCATGACTTACTGTTGACTAATGGGAAAGAGACATTATGGAAATATACAAATAAATAAAGAAATATAAGTACTTTGAAAGAGAAAAAGCGATTGCATAATTCATACTGAGCATTAGGGAAGGCTTTCAATTCAACTGATGCCTAAAGAATGAGCACGAATCAGGAAAAAGGCAGAAAGCATATCCCATCAGTGATTATGATTATTAATAATCATTTAACTGGCATTCACTTCCTTTTGTATTAAGGTCCTACTGGAGGGTTGTGATGAAGTCTTGTTTTTCTACCTTCACAATCTAGAACAACTATATTAGTTAAAAGGTGATATATCTGTAAACTTCACTGTTCAGCAGATGCTATTAGGCCAGTTTCATGTGGAAACTGAAGTTCAGTGACTTTACTTCTCCCGTGTTTCCTAAGAAGGCAGTGTTAGGATTCATCACTCAGGTCTCTCTGATGCCACAGTTGGCTTGTTCCCATTTCCTAGGCTGCCTGATAAATACGTTCTTCTAGGACACACTTACTTGAATGATTTCTTCCCTTTCTCATGTTTATCGTCTTCCTTTGTTCCCACTTTTAAGACTGGACGTCACTCAGACCTCTGTCTATGGCTCTGTACTCTTCCCTTGTTTCCATACTCTTTGATGACACCCTTTAAGCCTACAGCTTTAACGATCACATCTAGATTCCTGATTCCTATGAGCTGACATCACCTCAAATTCTATGTGTCCCCAATTGAACTTGCCATCTTTTTGTATGCCCAAATGGCTCTCCTAATTTGTCAGCACTCTAATGCATCTTGAAAACATTTTTGTTTCTTTCCTCTTTTTTAAAAAACAAATCTGTCATAAAGTTTCCCAGTGAAATGAAAATTACATTTCTTCTCTCTTCTCTACACACTAGCTCAGGCTGAAGGAATTACATGCTGCAATAACTCTCTGCTCTCTGTGCTCCTTAGAGTTGTCATTATCAAATACAAAAGTCTTTGCCTGGCTTTCAAGGCAATTCGTCATGTGGGTGCCTTCCTTTCACTTGCTTTTACATTTTCTTGCCACAAAAGCCCTTTGTAAACATTGGATATTGACTTTAAGAGCTTATACAAAGTCTATTTTAATAGATTTTTGATATGGTGAGCAGTAAATGGTGTTTGTTGTCTGCAACTATTCCACGCCCTTGCTGAGGCTTCGTTGTAGGTGGAGCATACTTCCTCAACCCACTGACCTAAATCCTGACCATGTGGCTTACATTGTTCAATGAAACATAGGGAGAAGTTCAGTGTGACAGTGAGGAGTGCAGACTTTCAGATGCAATGAGTGTTTCTTCTCATTTTTCTGTGCTCCTGTCCTGCAACATGAGAAGAGCATGTCCCAGGTCGTCGTGTTCCTTTGACCAGGCTCCTGGAGTGAGAGACACTTGGAGCTGACCTGAACTGGACCTCTAGAAGCAAAGCTGCTGAGAACATCTACAGATACGTGAGTAAGATATGTGCACTTGCTTTTTGTAAACTACTGAGATTTTAAGGTTGTTACACAGCATCATCATAGAAATATCTGACTAATATACAACCATTCTAGAAACCAGGTCTATAATCACAAACCCAATCATACCCTGAGGTTTAGTTTCTTCCTAGCTAGTGAGCTTCGGGCTAAGTGTTTTGAAGAAATGTTAGATCATAGTTACAAAGGACTTCTTTTATGCATTGGTAAAGCTGGGATTCTTTATTTAAATATCAAAATGACCTCAAGTTTGTTGGTAGACATATTCCAGTTCTCAGTAGAATTTACACAGCAGAAATTAACTGCTAGAACTTAAGTCTTTTAAAAGTAGAAAACTAGTAGAAATGTGTATAAATTAATTTGATAGAAATTAGGTTTTGTCTGAAACAACTTTCTGATTAAATCTTCTCTGGGCAAGATTTCTGGAGATGTATCTTGAGACACACAGACTTTTCGTTGCTTACTCTTAAATTGGTTCTTCAGTTTCGGTCTTTTAAATATGAGGAACGGATTACACTTAGGTCCTTTATCAACCCTTCTACGTCTATGAAAGCCATGGTTTCATAGACCATCTAATTTTCATAAGATAAAGTTAGCTTCTTGATTCCTTTTCCAAAACAGCCATTTTCTAAAGGGTTTCCAGAAGGAGTTATTTCTTGTCTCTCTTCTGTGGTCTTTCTAGGATCCTTTATAAGACCTCATTACTGAGGCCCCAGAAAAGACACTGACACAAAAGCAAGTGACTCTTCAAAGATCCATGAAATAGTGTCACAGATTATCTTTGATGTGTGACTGTAATTTGCTAGAGAATCGTACCAGGTTAATGGCCTAATTCTCTCGAGCCTATTGAATTTATGCAGATACAGGGCTCTCAACTATTAAGGTCTCAACTGGAAAAGAGAGAAATGGAAAAGCCAAGATTTCATGTTTGTGAATTTATTATTGTATTATTTCTTTTTCCACAGTGGATTGAGCAGTCCCTGAGTCATATACTCTACCAGAGAATGGATGATGTCTGGTAAATCAACTGATGGGTCTGACACATAAAAGTACTGAGGGCCCAGTCGAGGCAATATCACTGGCTGTGAAATGCTGAAGAGAATCATTTGAAAGAGAAAGAAGGTAAATATATAAGACTTTCAAAAAAGCTTATGAAGTAGATTAAGAAAATTATTTGGAAATTATTCATTCAAATGGCTCTCAGTAGGTAAAAGTAGAAATTATTTTATAAATCTTTTGCAGGCTATTGTGAAACATTGTGTCAATGATGGAAGGTGGCCATCAGAGAGCATGTTAGGACCCTGCAAAAATGTCATCTCCTGTCCCTGTTTGTTCAAATGAGAATCACTTTATCACTGACATTGGAGTTTTTTGATGCCAAGTTAATACATAGTTTTCTTAATTGTAGAAATTCCAAATGAGAAGAACCTCACTTCTTTTGATCCTGTAGCACATGGGCCAAGCCTACTGAATGCCTGTTTTTGTAAAAAATATTTTTATTGTAATACAGATGCACAAGTTTTTCAGTGTACTGCCTATGGATGCTTTCATGTTAGAAAAGCAAAGTTGGGTTGTTGCAACAGAAAGTATATGGCCATGAAACCTAAATTTTCTAATATCTGTCTTTTAGGGAAAAATTTTTGCTAGCTTCTGCTCAAGCACAATGGCTTTCACATATTTTGATTATCTTAAGGGAATAATATATTTTAGATCCTCACCAGTGCATGAGTGCACACACACAATAATATATATGTGAAGATATTTATGCAATAGTTGCTATTCAACAAGCCTTCCTTTTTTTCTTTGTTTAATTCTATTCTGCTTCACCTTTAAAACAATGCTGCTAACTCTTAGCTGCTTTAAAATATTTCAGCCTCTGCCTCAGGACTATGAAAGCAATATTTTCTGCAAATGTCGATGTCACTCGTCTGTTTAGAGTATTGAGTTTAGTTTAGCAGTATATTTTACATAAAATAGAAACTTTATTATCTTTGCTAATGGTAGCATGCAAACAACAAAAAAGTTGTGCAGACATCTGACATATTACAATAAGGGAAAAGACTGAAAGGGACAAGATGCAGTCTTTGAGAATATTGGAATACTACTGACTTAATGACCTAACATTGTTACAAGACTTCCTCAAGAACCTAATTAATTTCAAATGAGTATCTTACATTTTTGAGAATTTGGCTCAAGTCCATTTGTTATTGCTAGGTTTTTTATTTGTAGATTGAACAAGAGCATCACATATAATGCATACAGATACAAATTCAAAATAAGGTATAAACTTGAATCACTGTCATATTCTTTACTTTTTTCATTGATTCTTTGATTCATTTATGTAGTTAACATTTATTCATCGAGGCCAATCTGTATTCTAAACACCATGCATATCTGTGTCACTCACAATATAATGATATCCTTATGAAGTGTACTGTTCAATATAAGAGACAGAAATTAACCAAATAATCACATAAAACTGCATTTGTGATAAAAGCTATGAAGTTGAGATACATGTGCTATGAAGCATATAATAGGGCAATTTGACCTAGTCAGAGAGGTCAGTTGAGATTTCCATGAAGGAACAGTGATAGGGATAATATCACGAGGAATTTCAGGGCTGAAGAGGGCAGGGATGAGTGAGCTTTCACAGTATGATAATGTATGCTCAGAAATATACTCCCGCTTTCTCCTTAAACATTGCTATTTTTTTCATTTCTCCAGCTTCTCTCTGGTGGTATTTATAATTAGTTATTTATCTTTTTTCCCACTACCTTTTGTCCACAAAATGAAGAGAACATAGCTTTAAAATTCTATTATGTGTCTATTTATTTATTTGAATATTTCCTTATAACATACTTCTACATTTGTGGAAATTGTTCCTGTTCATTTGGATTAAGTCCTAGACAGTTTCCCTGAATAGCTCCATAAATCATCATGAAGACATGACCTTGGTTTTCAATCAGCTTATATTTATGGTTGGGAAATGCTTCCTTGTGAAGCCAATAGGTTCAGAGTCACTGACCAAGGATTTATGGTTGCACTTATTATGACGGGCTTGGACTCTAGAATGATAGCAAGGTAAATCCACTGTAAGAATGGATTTTCTTGTCGAGATCTAAAGCTTTACTTTTTTTTTTTTTAAATCTATAGAAGCCTTATATGGTAAAGCAACTGAAAAACAAATCATAACTTTTCTTTTTCATGCTTATTTAAAAGATACCCATCTGCTTAGTTTCTGTTCCTTAATATATTGACATTACTAGAACGTTTTTCTTTTTTGCTAACCTAAGGAATAGAGCAACAAATAGATTTCAATTTACACAGTTTGTCTTTGTAACCATATTCCCATGTGAGTAATGCAGGATAAGCAAGACAGTTGTATAGCTGCTTTGCTAGAGATGAAGAGTAGAATTTTACTCTAGGAAAAATATTGAAAGTGCTAATTTGGTGCACAAATCTATAGCTGGACTCAGTCCAAGTTGACTATATAGGTAGTGGAATAAAATAATAAATAAAGACAAATGTACCAGTAAGTATCAGTAAGTAGTAAGACTGTATTCCAATTTTTTTTCTCGATAGAGTGGTAACATTTTAGTAATTTATTTAAACAGCTAAATAGATAAAAGAATTTGTGAAAAATGGGTTTCGAATATAAGAGCTATTAATATCCACATGCAGAGCAAGGAGGCTAATTAAATTTTTTTTTCGTCCTCCTGTACCCCAATGACCTACTCTTCTAAGGAAATGCATAGAACTTTAGTTAAGAAAATATAACTTGTAAATGTCTAAAAAAGATTACAATAAATTCAGTGACCTAGAAATATGCCTTACCTTGGGATTATTGCATTCGTGTATTGCTTCCCTCAGATATGACGTGAATGTTCAAAAGTTTCCCTTACAAAAGTCAAGACTGGTCTTTGCTGCTAAAAAGAACAACACAGGAAAACATTACAGGCCTTTTACTCCTTCTCTGAATTACAATGCTCGGAAAGTCATGGAGGCCTGTCACCACGAGATGGCGCTCAGTTTCCGTCTCAAAAAGAAGTGAGTTCCATGTTTTTCAGCCCCTACTTATTACCATTCATTTCAAGGAGTGAAAAACAGTGTTCAGAGAAAAATCTTTGTTAGCACAAAGCGTCTACATTTGTGAGAGACAAAATTACGTTTCTAGTTCATTCAAAGACTAGTTGCTAATCTCGGAATTTTGCAAGTTAACTCACAGGAACATGAAAAAAATCCTACATTTATTGGTTAACTAGGCATACTCATTTGCTTTTTATCAGTCCATTGATGTTTTATGGGGGAGCATGGAAAAGGTAGTTGACATTTTCATGCATTTTGAAGGAAGAATAAAATGGCTGGTTATCGGCTGTGCTTGTTCACAGGTTTTGTAAGCCGAGGAAATGGATACTACGGTTGTTTGTAAAACCGGATCCAAACAAAGGAAGAGAGCAAGGATGCTTTCCTATAACATTGACACATGTACCACTCTCTAGAAAAAGGATGAGGCTGCAGAAGAAGGTTTTAGCTTAGCATTTCAGTTCTAAAATGGATGGTCCTATTTAATTTTCCACATACAATAACTTTCCTCGCTGAAGAATAGATTAATATTACTAATCTCACTTATGTAGCAGCCTTAAAAGGCCAAAGCAACATGGATATTTCCAAAGGAGATTGCAGTCATTTCTGCCGGTATCGTCAATTCCCTGCCCACACTGAAAGTCATTGTGTTGGTAATCTCACGCTGTTGCTTCAGTAGGCGTCTGCATCATTCTTTGCTCTCCGTGAGCTATAGACAGGCATAATGGATGAAGTGATGAGAGGGCACAATGATGAATTAATATCCCAGAGGTCCTAAAACTAGTCACAATGAAAGAAGGCTTTTTTTTTGCGGCCACTGGGTTCCTGGAGTTGTGTTATGAAATGTGATTCTGGGGTTGTCTGCTTACTAGTATCCCTATAGAAGGATAGAGGGAAGGGTTCCCTCAACTGCAGGAGAAAAAGAACAAGAAAAAGCAAGACATACATGTATTTGAACTATAATGAAATGGAATCATAGCTATACACACACACACACACACACACACACACTAGAGTTTTGTGTAAATAAATGTGAAGTTTTCTTTTTATCAAGCGTTGCACTATTTAAAACATCTACACTGGCTGCAGCTTTACTGTTTGTTTTTGCTTGGCGTTTTGTTATAGAAGTAACATACATATTAGTGGTACATTAAGCTGCTTCTTCTAATATATGTGGATTAAGCAGCGGAGATAGCTTTTCTATTCTTTGACATCTTTGGAAGTGTTATTGTGGAAAACAAAGTCAAAGCAGACATGACGAGCCAATGTACATTTTGTTTATACCTTATTCTCTTTGTTCTTTTATGTATTTTTAAACTCTTACTGAGTGCCACCTTACACTAGGCACAGTACGTGACGCTGAGTATAACAGCAGGAAAGAGATCACAGTTCCTTCTCACAAAGATGCAGAAATGGATATTACTCTACCTGTAATGGTGCAGTATTATATGAACTGTGGTGGAATTGCAACAGTGACATTTAGCTCAATCATAGCTATTAGCCTAAAATATTTCAATTAAAGATGAACTTACTACCAAAAATATGTAAAAATCATTTTCTCTGCAGGGGCAGGATAAGCTAGGAAAAGTGCAAGCTTAGAAAGAAAGAGTATGAGTGTGCTTCCTTTGTTTGAGAGACTATTCCCTTCTGGCCAGAAGAGGGTTTGGGATGGAACTTGGAAAGTGGAGTGTACAGAGAAGCTTAACTAGTGTTTTGTTATTCTTGCATCCTATATTTATAATGTGTTTTCATAGTTCAGTTTGACTAATTATGTTTTTCTGGGATGAAAATATTTTCATATCCAAACACAAAAATGTAGTTAAAAGTATTTAAGGTAAATATAAATAGTTAAAACAGCCAGTTTAGACAACTCATGTACTTTCTTTTCTGCGTTCAAACAGGTATTTGAGAATTCACTATATTTCACAACTGATTTTTCATTCCCTGTATATTGAACGAAACTCCTACATATCTTAATGACATGCTAATCTGAAATAATGAGACTCATATATAATATTTGTGTCCTTTAAAATGAATACATAACCACTTGTTAATACAAGTAGTCCTTAATTTTTCAAAAACGAGGGAGTAGACACCATAATGTGAACATTAAAACAAATAGATACACACACATTACATAGTGTTTAGTTCATGAGCTGTTTTGAAATTTGCTCCATGATTTTGGTAGGTCATTTGTATTTGCTCTTGTGTGAAACACTTTCAATAACCCTTATTGGTAAAGTACTTGGAGATCATTGGTTGAAAATTGCAATTGCCTGTGAGTGCAGGCTTCAGAGCCTTACAATTGAGAGTCATCATAAATTTTATCTTTGCTGGCATAAATACGGAGATGATTTTTATGCAGAGAGGGAGCCCTTTTATTTTGTAAACATTTTTATGCTAGGTGCTTCAGTAATGAATCTTAGATCATATAAAAATTGTTTGCAATAATAATCTATATACCAGTCGCTATGTGATGTTCTTATAGCTGTCTCTGCTTGCCCCGGAGTAAGAAAGCACTAATATTTTGAAATAATTCTGTATGTGTCATTGTCTGCTTTATGGTAATCAGAGTACAGAAGATAAAAGCACACAGGTTTATTTTTTTGAAAAAAAAAGATGTTTACTTGAGGGATATTTTCTGATAGCATAGATTTCTATTAGCTTTTTAAATTTAAACAAATATTCACAGAAAGGGGAGCTTTGTGGTTGTTGGAAATCCTGTTTTATCACCTATCACCCAAAAAGAAAAGAAATCTTAAAGGATAAAGGTAGAAGTAAATTCAATTTTCCTCGGTATCAAGTTAATGTTTTCAATCAGAAGAAGTTCTTTGAGCAGGTGAAGAAAAGACGTTAAAAGAATTGGAAGCTATAGTAAGAGCCCTGGTGAAGAATACATCATAAACAACTAACAAACCATAAATGAAAATTGGGTGACTTTAAGGTGGGAACTACTAACAGGCTGAGAGGCAGCATTTGACCTCTTTTAATGGAAACTTTAAGAGAGGACTGGAGGTGATGAAGGGTCATTGAATCGGATGTCAATGGCTGCTGAGTAGTACTCCAGGTGGGTTACTGAGCTCATTCTGAAGGATGATGTAGATTGGGGTGCATCAATCAGCCAGGCAGAAGTCAGCTCCCTGACCAGTGCTTTTCTGTAGTAGTTCAGACATTGCACAAAGTACAGGGAATCAGATCGTTTATTTATTTTGGGCTTTTGTTAAGGTATAATAATGACTTCTTATATTTGTTTAGTGTGTTATATTCTAGAACCCATTTGCCACCTCAATTCAGTAAGGCTATCAAATAAAACATGTTTTAATTTTCCATCTTAATATATATTTCTGTGCTTTATGTGATAAAAAATTCACTTAAAATTTATGTGGGATCAGGGCAATAAAAGAAACAGATCTTTTGCAAATATAGTTTGCTCTTGTGTATAGGAAAAGTTAGGGAGAATAAAAGCCATTAAAGTTGTGTATAAAAGATACATTAGAGTTACATTTATATCATTGATTACACTGTTTCTCAATTATACAGTTTTGAAAAAAACACAAGCAATTAATCATGGTAGATTACACTCATTTTGTATTTGGTCAGCAGTAGCAAGTAGTTATTAAGAAGTCTGAGTTCCAATTGTTTCTCTAAATAATACTTTGCAATATCTTTTGCTTATGGGATTTCTGTAATACCCTTTAGTAAATGTGATTATTTATACCTAGAAAACATTTGAAAATAGCTCTCATTCTTTTTTATAATTATACTTTTAAATAGATTTTAAACGTATTATATTTTTAATATGATGCCATTACGAGTCCTGCCATTTGTCTTGCTTAATCTGAATATGCATAATTACAAACCATACCAATTAAAACCACTATACATGCATTATTAACTGGGTAAGAATTTAGGAGTAAAAATAAGATTAAAATATTCAGGTAAGATAATTACTCGTAGCTTATGTAAAAGAACTACAAATTAGAACTGGAAATTATTTAAATTTTTATTTTATAGAAAAGCAGTAGTTATATATAGATGACACAATTCAGTATTGGTAGAGGGCAAAATTTCTGTCAATAACAGTTCTTCAGATAGAATTTTCTTTAGCAATTGGAAATATTAAAAATAACGAGATATTGGCAAGATATATGACATTTATATGACCTACTTGCCAGTATTGAAGTGGTCCACTAAAAAAAAAGAAGATATAGTATTATGACTTTTATAAGAATTTAAGATAGCAATACTTTATTAACCTGTTTTATTTAAACAGAAAAAAAGAAATCAAAAAATAATTAGCAAAGTCAGAGAGTATTTTAGATTAAACTGATTTGAAACATATAGTTTTCTTTTAGAAACTGCAAGCCATTCGCAATATGGCATGAAACAACTGGCTTAATAATGAAATTGTTTCTATCCATGTCTATAACATTCTAGGCAACAAAATTTAGCCATGCATTTTTGCACTACCATGAACTATATCAAACTGTAGTCCTTTCGGTGGGGTCCTGATTTGTCCAGACTTCTTTATCAGTCGCTTGAGGGTCTTAATAAGCTATTGAGTTTAGAGTTTCTAAGGTGTGATAGATGACTCCAAATGGCTCCTCTGTAGCTAAAATTTGGAGCTATAACTTGAACTTAAAATTTAAAGTTATATCTTCAAATTTTAGCTACAGAGTATAGGCTGGGTCTTACACCCCCAGCCTCTACCAGGGGAAAATACTTTTTGTATGGCCATAGTTATCTGAATATTTAAACTGAATTCAGGAAAAAAGTGGTATACTGCAGTGGACTGAACACTTCATTATAACTTTGTTTTCTGTAGTTTAATGCAGTGCCCTGTAACATGTAGGTTTGGAATACATGTTCATTGAATGATTGTATTTACACTTATTAAACTGATTCTACTCAAATAAAGGTACCCAAAGGGTCAGTCTGAAAGTGACAGTAGCAATTAATTTCATCAGAGAAGGGACTAGGGATTGGAAGGAGGAAGAGCTGAGGAAAGAGAGAGGAGAAAGGAACAAAGGTAGGCAGGAAAACCAGGGGAGTTGGATGTGTCCTTCAGGAATAGGTGAAAATTCAATGTGTTCAGGTGGTGACCAGTATCAGGCTAAAGCTGGTGAGCTGAAGTGTTTGAAGTTTTCAGAATAAATTCAGGATTATTTAGTGGGTGCTCATAGGAGATGAAACTGCTTTCATTAATAGAAGACAGTCAATAACTTTTTGTTTAGTTTTATTGTAACTTGTGATGAACAAACAACTCCTTTCCTTGTAAAGTCTTTGGCTTACATTCATCCATATTTCATGTCCTTAGATCAAAAAAAAAAAAAAAAAACCCAAACAAAAAGACTTTATATTAACTACTAGAACTTATTGAGCAACTCTGTAAATATCAGGTCAAGAAAAACAGACAATTGATTAGACATTTAAGAAAAGCAAATGATATAATTTTACTTCAGTCTCCTGATTTACACCGACTCATTTCTAGTTTTCCCAGTCCTGGAGAGGTGGATTAGTGAAGGTTGACACAGTGTCAATTCCAGATTCTGTTCCCTTCTACTTGGTTCATTCCTTCTGCTCTCTGCCAGAAGTTGGTATTATTTGAACTTTAGTCCAAGTACTTCAGTTCTCATCTCTCTTTATATTTTCCTTTCTCACAGTATCAACTCTCACTTCCATGAAGCTGATTTCAAGTAGATCTCAAATCAATTCTTCCTATCTCCTCATCTATATTTAAAACAGGCACTGTTGTATATTTACAGAATGGTATTGTAGGGATATAACATTAAACCTTATAAGTGACATTCTTTGGTTAACAAAAATCTTTTATTTCAATTTTTTTCTAATTCTCTCATTCTAGTCACTTAGACTTAAACCTTCAAATTATATTTTATGCAATTAACTCTTTAGATAGCTACTATGCCTATTCCTTTCTTTTATCCTCGCATTCACTACTTTGTGCCTGGGTTTGTGAAAATCATCTTAACTTGTATTCCCTCCTCTTTCAGATATCATTCTGTACATCAGACAACTAGTAAACAAGTGTAGCCAACCAGTTTTTCTTCACTTTTCATCAGGAGATTTAAGGTTATCTTCATTTTGGCTTCAGCTTATTTTTCTAGTCCTAAAATATATTTTAATTTCTTCACTTCAGATAGAGTATCCTATTTACTTAATCAATGCATTTTGCCTTCATACCTTTATCTATATATACATAATTCTTTCTCTGTAATTATCCTGACACTCTTCTCTGTGTCTATTAACCCTACTCATTTTTAAAAGTCTAGTACAAATTTGAACTACTTCTTGAGTTTTCTATATTCAGCCTAAAGTTCAACCTAGAGTTATGCATTTTTCTATATTTTGAGACTTTTGACATTTTACAGGTGGGTGTCTGCTCACTGTTCTTCAGCTATCATTTTGTAATCAGGTATCTATAAAATGTCTCAAGCTCTTTCTCCTGCCTTTATGCCTTCTCCAATTTTACCAAGCTTTTAATGTCAGATGTATGAGAAAATCTGGTCTAGACTTAAGTTACTTTAGTCAAGGACTGTATCTCATTTATCTTTAGATTGCTGACATTTACTGTAGTCTCTGGCATGTCAAAAGTACTTAATGAATACTTGTAAAATAAATGAACAAATGGATTTTCACAATGAAACCTTCCAGAATACACCCAATCAATACCGCTTTCCCCCATTCCAAATATCATTCTATTGGCTTTCATATAGCCGTTTGCTTTTTTCACTAGCTTTTTTATATAGTCATCTTGATATGGTTTGGCTGTGTCCCCACCCAAATTTCATCTTGAATTGTGGCTCCCATAATTCCCACGTGTCATGGGAGGGACTTGTGGAAGGTAATTAAATCATGGGGTTGGGTCTTCCCTGTGCTGTTCTCGTGATAGTGAATAAGTCTCAAAAGATTTGATGGTTTTATAAAGGGGAGTTCCCCTGCACATGCTCTCTCTTGCCTGTCCCCATATAAGATGAGAATTTGCTCCTCATTTACCTTCCACCGTGATTGTGAGGCCTCCCCAACCATGTGGAACTGTAAGTCAATTAAACCTCTTTCCTTTATATATAACCCAGTCTTGGGTATGTCTTTATTAGCAGCATAAAAACTAACTAATACACATGTAGACTTAGTTCTTTTTTTAATCTTTATTTTTAGAGTTGGAGTCTCACTGTGTTGCCCAGGTAGAGTACAGTGGCTGTCATAGCTCATCACAGCTTCACACTCCTGGACTCAAGCAATCCTCCTGCCTCAGCCTCTCAAGTCACTGGGATTACAGGCATGAGCCACCACACCTGGCTCTAAATTCTTTTTTTTTTTTTCTTTTATGAGGCGGAGTCTTGCTCTGTCTCCCAGGCTGGAGTACAGTGGCGTGATCTCGGCTCACTGCAAGCTCTGCCTCTGGGGTTCACACCATTCTCCTGCCTCAGCCTCCTGAGTAACTGGGACTACAGGCACCTGCCACCACGCCTGGCTAATTTTTTGTATTTTTACTAGAGACTGGGATTCACTATGTTAGCCAGGATGGTCTCGATCTTCTGACCTCATGATCCACCCGCCTCGGCCTCCCAAAGTGCTAGGATTACAGGCGTGAGCTACCGTGCCCGGCCCTAAATTCTTTTTTTCATTTTAATATTATTTTTCTTAACTAAATTGTAAGAACTTGAGGATTGATTATTAGATATATCCCACAGTGCATACTTTACTCAGAGTAAGCACACAGTTTATAATTTTGGAAAATTTGTTTTTTCATGGTGTTAGTGTTTTCATGTAGTACATATTTTAGATACATATGCACATGAAGACTTCAGTATGTTCAGAACTTTAGAGACTCAAAAATTCATATTATTTATTTATTTATGTTTTTAATGCTGCTAATTCATGAAAATTACTGAGGCATCTTAAAAATAAATAGGATATAAACAAGATGATTTACTAAATTGAAGAGAAATCAAAACCAGTGAGAAGAAGCTGGGATAGCCACTATTGGAGATGGGATAGCTACTACTGGACACTGTAGAATGAATTACTGTGCTTGAGATTCAAATTTAGCTTTGGTTCAGAAAGTAAGGTAAAACACGAAAAGTAGTTAGGTATGTAGTTACTTTATGCTGATAAAATAACTTTAAAGATAAAATTAAGCACACATATTCTTCCGGGTATTGAATTTTTTAATCTGTAATTGAATTTAGGAAGGTGTTTATTTCATGTTAATAAGGAAGCAAAATATGTAATTGTTCAAATAAACATTTCTTGTGTTGGTCCTGTAGGAAATTTGAGGGCTCTTACAAATTTCTGGAAAAACTAATGAAAAAGCACTGTGGGAAAAGGGTGCTACCCTAAGCAACTGCGGAAATGAACGAAAACTAAGACTGATGGCAAAAGTCCTATTAGCGCTGTATGAGCTCATCAGCACTACATTCTAGTTGATAGAGTCGTTTTCCATAGGAATATGGATTAACGATTTTGAACCAACTATACATGAATTCTGGAATTGAAAAATTAAATAATAGATGGCTGAAAGTGAGAGCCAGGTTTCTCACTTTTGAAGTGGGAGGTTACAAGCAAAAGGGGAGAAGCATGGATGCATTACTTACCTGTAAGGTACCTGTAATGTAGGTAATGAATTCGAGTTGGAGATGTCAGTGTGGATCATGCTTAGCTCAATGTAGATAAAAATAGATACATACAGAAATATTTATAAATATATGTGTATACACTGGTTAGTATACACACATATTTTTTTTTACTCTGTTATCTGAGAGGGCCAAGAACAAAGATATTCCAGGAGCAACAAGCATACTTGGGATCTAGACATTGTTTCTAAAACCATCCATGGAAGAGGACCATGGCTTCCTGAAGAAATGACTGGTTGTTGGGCAGGAAATATATAATATAATCCTGGAGCATCTTGTGGTGCCAAAATTTAAGGAAGTATCCAAAGACCCATATACATACATGATCACTCACCCAATAATGAGGGTATGGGCTATGTCAAGGGACATTTGAGCCTTCCGAAAGCTCTTAAAATGGCAAAATCTGGAACATGTTGAACAATCATGAACATATATAATCATATCCCAGAGTATCACATAAGTTCTTATAAGTTCATCCTGATGTAAACAAATGACTATATAAATAGGTTCATGGAGAAGAATACACAAACACACTCTTGCATAGGAAATTCCAGATAATTTATGTAGATATTCTGCTCTGAAGGAGGTGGAACATAAGTTTACATTCCTTTCTTATGGATTAGATTAAATGGCTTCTTCCAAAGAATGCAGAATGGAAAGGCAGAACAAATAGTAACTTTATAGTGGAAAAAATCTGATAAACATTGCCTCATCCACGGGGTTAAGATGAAAACACAACAGTGATGTCATATGTATCCTTAATATGATGTGATAAGAATGGCACTTTACCACTGTTCTCTTCTTCTTACTCTAATATTTTATTTTACCTCCGTTTTCTTCTTCTTACAATCTAATGAGAAAAAAATCAGACAAATCCCAAATGAGAAACATTTTACAAAATACCTGACCAGCACTCCTAAAAACTGCCAAGGTCATCTAAAAAAAAGAAAGTCTCAGATAGTGTCAAGGCAGGAGGTGATGAAGGAGTCGTGATGACTAAAATACAGTGTGACATCCTGATAGAATCCTGGAATAGAAGGAGAACATCAGGTAAAAAATAAGGAAATCTGAATAAAGTATGTACTTTAGTTAATAACAATATGTCAATATTGATGAGCTAATCATTGCAAATGGAAGATGCTAATGTAAGTTGTTAATAATAGAGGAACCTGGGTGTGGGGTATATGGGAACTCTCTGTGCTGTCTTTGCAACATTTTCTTAAATCCCAAACTATTCTAAAATAATTAGATTATTAAAAATAAAACTTAAAGCTTAAAATTAACTCATCTCTGAAATATGTGCAATCCTGAGTTATGATTCAGATTTGTTAATTTATTATCTTGTTACATGTCATAAAATAGGGAACAATGAATATATAGCATCCCCATAAGATACTCTCAAATGGTAGATGCACTCTTAATCCATTTGTGCTGCCGTAATGAAATAGCTGAAACTGGGTAATTTGTAAACAATAGAGATTTATTTGTTACAGTTCTGGAGGCTGAGAAGTTCAAGATTAAGGATCAATTAAGGCCAGCAGGGTCAATGTCTGGTGAGGCTGCTGTCTGCTTTAAGATGGAGCCCTGTTGCTGTGTTCTCTGGAGGGGATGAACGTTGTACTTTCACATGACGAAGGGAAGGAAGAGATGGATTTGCAGTCTCAAGCTCTTTTAAAAGATTCTAATCGTATCAATGACAGTGGAGGGTTTATGACCTAATCATTTTCTAAAGACTCCACCTGTTAATACTGTTGTGCTGGGGATTAGGTTTCAACCTCATTTTGGAGGGCAAACAGCTAAGCCATAGCATACACTGAATAATTTTTTGACAAGGGCTGGATTTCAGGCAAGTTATAGTGAATTTCACCATTGAATTTTTCCAAAGACCTTATATCCTGCATTGACTTAAAAGAATCTACAAAGAGGTAGACAGATTTGACTATGGAGACATTTTAAAAAGTCAAAGAAGATCATAAAGTGATAATGCACAGGGAAAATTAGGAGCACATATGAGAACACGTGAGATATGAGAACAATCAAGTTAATTTATGGAGTTGTCAAAACATTAATATGAAAATGTGAAGATTCTGTTAGAATATGAAAGAATATGATCAATCAATTTATAAGACAATAAACAGTCCAAAACTTAATTATATATTTAATTTTTCCAGTAATTTAATACATATGGATGCAAAAACCACAGATAAATTATACGTATTCAAACAAATAATTAAAGATTAATACTCAGTAGTAATAAATACACATTAACGTTTGTAAATTCTTACTGTTTTGGGATCTGAACTGGCATATTTCTAGAATAAAAGTTAAATAAACTAATAACTTTTGACTCCTAGGAATGTTTTCATAGAGAATAATTAGAACAAAAATGTAATTAGGCATACTCAACAGAGCTTTATTTATAAAAAGGAAAAACGGAAAAGAACCTAGATAATCAACAGTAGGGGCTGGCTAAGTAAATTAGACTATATCCATGTGAAAGAATATTTTTTCAGTACGTAAAAATAATATTTAAAGCAGATCAATGCTAAGTAAAATATTTAAAGTAAAAATATTTGAAGCTAAATTAATGCTAAATAAAAATTACAGTAGACCAAATTGTATATAAAATATAATTCAATTAAAAATGTAAATCCAATTAGTAACTGGAAAGAAATACATTTTAGTAGTGGTTATCTCAGAGAGGTGAAATTATGGTATGATGTTTTACATTTTTCTTCTCTAATTTTTCTCTGTTGGTCAGGTATCTGTTCCTTTATTCATAATAAGAAAAGTCTTATTTAAAGTAAACATACTAATATCCACATAACATACGTAGGCCACTGTGTGAATAATAAAAAGACACATGGGAAGGGGCTGTGATAAGTCATAGAAGTCTGTAGGAGAAATACGCTTAAATTTTACTTCTTACAAAATGGAGAGACTTTGCTTTGGAGTTCAGGTTAAAATCCAACATAGTACTGACCTCTACTATAGTGAGACGGAGAGGATTTCTGTGTGTTTGTTCAATGGTAGGGCCATGACTTGTGGCCTTAAACTTTCTCGTCTGTTCCCAGGAGCAGATCAAAGTTTTGTGAAGCTTCAGGCTTATACAACTTTGGAAGTCCTTTATAAAAAGTAATGTAAATTTATTAATATAAAGTTTGGTATGGGGCTTTGGAAACGATCCAAAAGAGTAAAAGGTCCTGTAACTCCAGTATTATTAGCCACATGGTAAATATGTCTCTCTTGTTCCAAAAAGTGAGGGGAATTTTCTGGTAGGCTCCAAATTTAAACAGGTGTCAGCCCTTCCCCTTCTTCCCTGCACACCATTCTAGGTAACTCAAGGAGGTCTGTAAAACAGTTACAGCCACAGTTGTTTCCAGTACTATTAATACTTTCCAGGTATCATAATACTTTGCTTGTCATAGTTCCTAAATGTTTAGAAGCACATACAAACCTTTGGGATGTGTAGCAAGTAGTCGAGAGAACTTCATTTCCTTTGTCGTTTGGCTCTTTGCTATGGGATTTAGACTCTCCTAAAATCTCCTGAACCACTTTAATATGAGCTGCACATCTCAGCACGTAATGCATTTCCAAGAGTCATTTTCGTCTTCTGCTCACATGGTTTGTGGAAGACCTTTTGTATGTAGACCGTTGCTTTCTGTATGAAAGGCAGGTCAGTGAAGGAGTAAGAACCAGCTTTCTTCATTTTTCTAGATAGTCGTTACTTTTCATTAAATGAAATCAGATGGATTTTTTTTTTTTCAATTCGAATCAACTACCTTAAGCTACTGAAGATGTCTGTAGGCTGCTTCTCAGTCTTACTTTTTAATTGCGTGTGAGTTTTCATGATTTACTGAATCTTTATAGGCACCTTCGTCAGAAGTTGTAAAGGCTGCCTTAGATACTGCTAGTAGGATGTTGCTATGGATTCCTGGTTCTGCTGAATAGTTTTTTTTGGTTGTGGATGCTTTTCTCTACAATCTTTCCAAAATAGTTCATAAAGGAAATCTAATTCCAAATCCGTCTCCTGCATTCTTGCCAAGTACTTTAAAAATGCAAACTCTTTACATTCTGGCCTATATTTCCCTTATTCGTGAGTTGACCCTATCTTCACCTTAGTACTCACTCTGTTTGGCATCTCTCCCAGACCTATTTTCCTTTTGCCAGTTTGGCTTGCAATAGATCTTAAAGTATAATCCACTCCAAGAATTACTCCATCAATCTTTGAAAGTTGCTCAGTCTGCACTTTTTCCTAAGCTTGTCCCATCATATATTCCCACTAGGCTGTGCTTTCAGTCCATCTTAAGGGAAAAATCTATTGAATTAAATAGGAAATGTGATTTGGAAAGATTTAGGCCTCACTGAGGTGTATGCAAGCTCCCTACTCCATGCTACTTTGCTTCAGTGCTAAGAATCGAAAATTAGGAAAAGGCCATAGATATGTAAAAAATCCAGTGATAGTCTTTTATATATCCGAAGAAATTACTCTGATGACTAATTTCCAAGACATTATACCGTGTATTTCTGCTAAGCTATCTCTAGCACTGAGCTAAAAGAAGACTAAACTATGTATATTTTTTCCTTTAAAAAAACCTTTTTAGGAAGCCGTAGGTCTTTGGCCGTCTTGCTGGAGACTCTTTAAACGTCTTTTCATTGAATATTTCAAAATATAAATGAGAGAAAATAATTTCAACCTGCAACAAACAACATCTTCTACCCCCATGGAAGAAAATTGAATTCTATAGCAAAATACAGTGGTAGTTTGTGTTTATTGCAAAATATAAAGCCCCATGGAATTATCTGTAAGTTCACTGCAAACCATGAGAAAGCCGAATTGGCTATCTAAAAAACAAATTGTATATTTGGGGATTGCAAGATTCACAAGAGGAGGACAACTGTGAGAAAACTCGTGAGGGATCAAGAGGCCACAGGACACTGCAGAATGATAAGAGAGAAAGTGGTCACACTGACTGTGATTGAGGGGATCTTATTTTGAAACATGAGTGTCTATAACCCATCTTAAGTTACCTTCTGTACTGTGTAGTGATTTACTCCACTACTGAAGCCTCAGGAAAGATGTACTAGACACAGTGTTTTGTGACAAGTATTGTGGGGAATTTAAGAAGAAGAGTGACTATTTTCCAATAAAAGCTTATGGAAATTTTCAGAAAGATTGTGGAGTATGTGAAAAGAATTTTTAATATTTTAATGAACAGAAGCAAACTCAAAAGAGTCTCCCAATGGCAGAAGGTGGAATTATTTTTGCAACAAAGTACATAGTGATTACATAAAATTAGAATCTAAAGGCTATGATAAATACAGATAAATTCATACTTACATAAGTAATAAGTGAATAAATGAAGGAGAAGGAAACAGTCTTCCTTAAAGGTACACTCCAAAAAATATATGTAGATACTCATATCCAGGAGGTAGAGCTTAATTTCATGTCTTTTCAGTTTGAACTAGACTTAAGAAATTACTTACGAAATATATAGTATGGAAACGGAAAACAATGACTTTATGGTGTAGAAACCCGGAAGACACCATGTGAACCAAGAGATCAAGGTTAACATTGCCAGTGATAAATCATGTTGATATCATCCACCCCTTGTTTTGACGTAAGGAGAAAGGTATCACACCTCTGTGGTGTTCTTCCTGAACACCCAGTCAGCCAGTTTAAGAATGAGAAAACAGACAAACTCAAACTGAGTGACATTCTCTCTGGCCAGTATTCTTCAAAAGTGCCAACATTGTGAAAGAGAAGGAAAGACTGAGAAACTGTTAGAGAGTTGAGAAGGCATAGTGACATACATATGGCGAAGGACAATGTGATGTACTGGACTAGATCCCGGAAGACAGAAGGATATTAATGAAAGCACTGGTAAAATCTGAATGAAGTCTGTCATTTAGTGGCATTGAACCAATGTTAATTTCTTCATTTTGACAAGTGTACCATGGTATGTAAAATGTTAATATTAAAGAAAGCTGGGTAAAGTGTATGTGTCAATTCTCCATATTATCAAAAATAATAATTTGAAATTATTCCCCATTAAAAGTTGACTAAAATATTAAAGGTCTGTGTTACTTAGCATAAACTACTTTAGACTCACTGAGAATAAAAATTGTAATTCAACACTTCCAATAAACGCATATTAACTAAATGATTATGACAGGCAAGTCTTCATTTTAGATTTCTAGAATACATGAGTGAAAAAATAAAAAAAGTACAGCCCTCTCGGGGTGAGGCAGACAATAAACAATAAGTATAGTAAATAAATGCATTTTATTATATGTTGGAAGGTGATGAATACAATTGATATAGTTTAGATCTGTGCCCCTACCTTATTTCATATTGAATTGTATTTGTAATCCCCAATGTTAGAGGTAGGGCCTAGCGGGAGGTCACTGGATCATAGGGGTGGGTTCTCAAAAATGGCTTAGCACCACTGATGCTGTCCTCATGATAACCAGTGAATTCCTGCAAGATCTGTTTGTTTAAAAGTGTGTAGCATACCTCCACTTCCTCTTGCTCTGGCCGTGTAAGGTGCCTGTTCCCACTTTGCCTTCCAACATGATTGTAAGTTTCCTCAGGTTTCTCCAGAAGCCAGTGAAAGGCCCCTAAGCTTCCTGTACAGCCTGCAGAACCATGAGCCAACTAAGCCTCTTTTCTTTATAAATTATTTATAATTATTTTTGCCTCAAAAAGTGACATTTATTGAAAGAAAAAAAAATTACAAGATGTTCATCCCTTGGCTTCCTTCTCTCCCCC
>NW_012098410.1:340779-404529 GCF_000951045.1 Mandrillus leucophaeus | reverse complement strand
GAAAACTGGTAGATTCAAAAATTAGCCAGAGGTAAGCAAATATAAAGTTCTTTTCTCTTTTTTAAAGTAAATTTGGAGTCAGCAAAACATAAGTTCTGTAGTGGTTTGATAGAACAATTTCACCTTAAAATTTCAACAGTAACAGATAATACGTTGGTTGACACATAAGAAAATTTTTAAATAAAATCTCAAGTTATGTGCTGTTGCCCTATCAATAACGTTATACTGTTCTCTCATTTTTTCTTTGGCTTTAATATTTGATATCAAATTTATTATCTGGATATTAAATAAATTGTTAGTGTATTAATGACAAATTCTCTCCTAAGTAATGATATTATATACACAGTAATCCAGTGCAATTATGACTTAAATATTGAACTAGGTGTTGTAGAGATTATATATAGGAATGGGATATGAATTAACAGAAACTTACTTTGAATATTCAATGTTATAGAAATGTCTATGCTTATTGACATTTTTGGTAAGAATTTTTGTTAATAAAATGCATTTGGGCTGCTACTTAACTGATCATGAATTAACATTATTTATCTTATAGAATGAATTGGAAAAGCAAATACTTCTGTGTTCTACTGTCAAATGTGATGCATTCAAATAAGGGATGTTATGACAGAAAAGACAAATCTTCCTCAACTTGTCCACATCATTTCCATTCCTTCATTTATAGGAAAGCTTGAGTAATGTTTAGTGAAATGCTGGCCAGTAGACTTCAAGGGAAAGTCTAATTAGTAATGTTTTTTTCTTCTAGGGTAAGTAGAGAAGAAAAGGTAATTATAGAAACCCCAATTTTCATTCTCAAATTTAAGCCCAACTTAAATATAGCTTAAAGCCTTTCTTCCTTCAAGCTCACCTCTCTTACTGCTTTTGATTTTGTGGTAGTTCATCCATATTAATGTACCTAATGACAGACACTTGGAAAAGGTGAGAATGAATTCTTTTCCTTTGACATATCAGCTGAGGATGATGGTACAAAGCATGTCTTTCAATGTGTATCTGCACGGACTCTGGGTCTGAGAGAATGATATATACTTCTACTTTATGCCTGCAAGATTCAAAAGGCCTTTTCAAATATTCATGTCTTTTTCTTTTTCCTTTTTATTCTCTGTCGGTATGTGTTATGTGATGAGAAGAATGTCAGAGTCTCTGGAGTCTTATTTTTAAGTTTTAGGCTTGCCTGAGGGGGGTAATATATTGGAAATTTGCTGGTCAAGCTGTTCATATTTTCTTGTATCATGTCTAACAATCACAATGCAGTTTGTTCAAATAATTTAGTCAGGACTTGCATACTTAGCATGATTGACTCTGAAGTGAGTTTTTGGGCAGTGCCTGGCATTCAATCAGTAACACTTGAGGAGAACATTTTCTTTGTGTTGCAACCAAGAAGAAGTTAAAAAAAGGCACAGAGATGAGGGGCCTTTTTTTTTTTTTTTTTTTTTTTTTTTAGGGGAATTTTGGTCATTCGTCTCTGATCTAGTTCTCAAGTTGTACCTTAATTTCTTCATATTTGATGCCTCAAGTTAATAGGATTTGTATTGCCATAGGTACTATTGCCATTTCATATGCTATATTAGGGAAATGGAGTTGCTGATTAGAAATGTGATAATGCAACTTCCTCTTCTTTCTAAATTAACCTTGGAGTGGAAGGGAAATGCATTCATGATTCTGTTATTATACTCACTAGTATCAGCTGTTGTTTGTCCTTTTCATTTTCTGTGGTTTTAAAAACTTAACATATATATCCATGGAGTATATTACTAAGTGTCTTTTTCTTCCATCACATTTCTGGACTAACCTCTGAAAAAATATTTTGCTTTTAATTTTCATCAGCTTCTGAGGCTCATCTATCTGCAATTCAACCAGGAAAAAAAAAAATAGAAGAAAATCACCCTCTGGTGGGAAAGTTATTTGGAAGATGTTAGCCAGATTAACCTTTACATCACAATTATGAATTAGTAACGTTTCTCCTCCATAAAATCCACATACTTAGTGATCTTCAGAGAACACAGAAGAGGAAAGAGAAAATGACAGTGAAGTGATGTATTAGCCAGGGTTCTCTAGAGGGAAAAGACTAATAAGATAGACATATATATGAAAGGGAATTTATTAAGGAGTATTGACTGACGCAGTCACAAGGTGAAGTCCCACAATAGGCCGTCTGCCATCTGAGGAGCAAGGAAGCCAGTCCAAGTCCCCAAACCTCAGAAGTAGGAAAGCCAACAGCGCAGCCTTCAGTCTGTGGCCGAAGGCCCAAGAGACCCTGGTAAACCACTGGTGTAAGTTCAAGAGTCCAAAAGCTGAAGAACTTGGAGTCCTATGTTCAAGGGCAGGGAGCATCCAGCACGGGAGAAAGATGAAGGCCAGAAGACTCAGCCAGTCTAGTCCTTCCACGTTCTGTCTGCTTTATTCTAGCCATGCTGGCAGCTGATTAGAGATTGCGCCCTCCCAGTTTGAGGGTGTCTGCCTCTCCCAGTCCACTGACTCAAATGTTAATCTCCTTTGGCTACACCCTCAAAGACACACCCAGGAACAATACTTTGCATCCTTCAATCCAATTAAGTTGGCAATATTAACAATCACAAGTGATTCATCGTGTTATAATTAAACCGAATTGTGGCTTCAAGGACCCACAGTCTTTAAAACTACCCAACACAAAAGAGAAAAGGGAACTAAAAGTCTAATTTCCCAAGGATTAACAATATAAGCTTCATTCTAAGTGAAGTAAATAATTTGTCAACCTCCTCTTCATACTGAAAGTAACCATAATATGATATAACATGTGTTGGAAAAGTGATTACAAATGACTCAAATTAGTGCCCTAAAATTTCAAACAAATTCTCACTATTGACACATAAAGAATCTGCATTGGGATCAGCAGTATTATTCACTTATGCAAAAATATCTTTTGACATAAGGTGAAAACATAACCTCTGGATACAGTCTCTCTTTCAGGTTTTCAGTGGGAATTGTGCCTGAGTGTTTAGGACAGGATATGGTCCAATAAATAAACTGAAAATTTTGTAACAAGTGGTAGAGTAATACATATTAATTCTGAACAGATTGACTGTAGTTTGGGATAAAAACCATAATGATTACAGAACACAGTCAGTGTAAGTCAAGTCTGATGGACTAGAACAGATGTGTCCACCTGTTTAGAGTCCAGCTCTGCTTCACTTGGGCTGCATAACACTAGCTATTTGGAAAGGTATGCAGGTTAGAAAACAGAAAATATATTGGATTCTGGGCCAATTTTTTTGTTCTTCTATGTAACTATTAACGTCAAAAAGAGCACACCAAACACTAAAACAAAAGAAAGTCTAAAGGAGATGTAAACATGGTTACATGCCTTTCATTGGAGATCATTTGGAAGCTTTCATAAAGAGTTTTTCAAGGTCAGGAGTGTGTAATAGATACAAACAGTTTTCATTTTTCTAACATCAACAAAACTTGTATACATTAACTCAATTGGAGTTTTTTTTTTTTTTTTAAATGCTAAACTGAAGAAAGAAAGATGGAAAGAGACTCCAATATTATAATGTTCATGCCTAGGGACACTCCATATATGCAATACCAAGTAAGACTAGGCTTTTGTGAATATTTATCACTTGAAATTATAGGCAAAATGCTTCTTTGTTTTGACAAAATATGCTCCAGGTTTAAAGATTATACTGTATGTCATTAGGGGGTAATTTTATTCTTTCTTAAGGTAGAAGGAGATATCTATCCTATAATAATGAATCTGCCTTTTTGTTATAAGAAAAGTCTAATGTGTGGTTATAAACATTTGTTGTTTTAAAGATGCATTGTTATAGATGTTATTATTAAAAATATCCTTCCTGTCTGTACTCTTTATACTTTCTTATTTAAATTTATTAACACAATTGGGTATATGTGTGTCATTCTCCTTTCTCTGTTGTCTCTGTCATCCTCTGGATATTTAGGCAATCCTTAACCTGAAAAGCCTTTGTCGTTATAAGGATAAAACATCATTTTGTTATATCTTAATATAGAGAAACCAGTCTTCTAGCTCATTTATAATCTTCAAAGGTGTTTGTGGGATATGTTTTGTATCCAGAAATTTATCTGATTTTTTGTATAATAATTTTTCTCCAAATAAGGTTTTCAAATTTTATAATGAGAAGGACACAAGTTAGTTTAGAATGCTGTAGATATATTCCTGGCAAAGATACCAACTGGGTAAAATCCTATCGGAAACGTCCAAGAAGTTTAAAAAGTTTTGTTGGCCAGGTTTGGTGGCTCACACCTGTAATCCCAGCACTTTGGGAGGCCAAGGCGGGTGGATCATTTGAGGTCAGAAGTTCCAGACCAGCCTGGCCAACATGGTGAAACCCTGTCTTTACTGAAAATACAAACATTAGCCGGGCGTGGTGGTGGGTGCCTGTAATCCCAGCTACTCGGTAGACTGAGGTAGGAGAATTGCTTGAACCTGGGAAGCAGAGGTTACAGTGAGCTGAGATCACGGCACTGCACTCCGGCCTGGGTGACAAGAGCGAAACTCTGTCTCAAAATAAATAAATAAATAGATAGATAAATAAATAAATAAAGTTTTGTCTTCCTTGCTTGCCCTTTCGTATAATCAGAAAAGCTAGAGAAACATCTTTTCAATGCAGTCTATACGCAGTACCGGATTTGACAGAATTTGTACAATCCAAAAACTCTAGTGGGTAAATGGCATTATTGTTTATAATGAGAATATTTTGTCATACTGTTTGCACTCAAGGAAGTGTAAAAATTTAACAGATACACAAAAAAGAAGAGAAAACTAATATAAATAGATAAGAGATATGCAATACTGTTTGCACTCAAGGAAGTGTAAAAATTTAACAGATATACAAAAAAGAAGAGAAAACTAATATAAATAGATAAGAGATATGCAAGTGTTTCATCCATTTAGATGGCCAAAACAGTGATTGATTTCAGGGCAATTTTGTATTTGCTATGAATTCCTGCTTTGAGGTCAAACAATTAAAAGTGTTCAGAAAAATTGATGTGGTTTATACAATTCTACACATAGGACTTTTTATCTTATCAGTGTTATTTTATAATATTCAGAGTAGATATATTAAAAAATAATAAAATCATGACCTAATGACTACAGTACTGTGTAATTACACATGTAACATATTGTAGTGAATGACTAAAGACTTTTTAGATTCTGTAGTTGTTTAAACTCAGTAGTTTTAAATTCTGACTGTGTATCAGCAGGGAAACTTTTAAACAATACTGATGTCTTGGTGCCTAGCTCCCATATCGCCACCCTCCCACTCATGGAATGTCATACAATAGACCTGACGTAGGGCCCAGGCATTAATTTTTTTTTTGAACTTTTATTTTAAGTTCGTGGGTACATGTACAGGTTTTTTACCTCGGTAAACTTGTGTCATGTGCATCCAACAAAGGCCTAATATCCAATATCTGTAAGGAATTTAAACACATTTTCAAGAAAAAAAAAAAAACAGTCCCATAAAAAAGTGGGCAAAGACTTGAATAGGCATTGATTTTCTTTTTTATTTTTTAAATTATACTTTAAGTTCTAGGGTGCATGTGCACAACGTGCAGGTTTGTTACATATGTATACATGTGCCATGTTGGTTTGCTGCACCCATCAACTCGTCATTTACATTCGGTATGTCTCCTAATGCTATCCCTCCCCCAGCGCCCCCTGCCATGACAGGCCCCCAGTGTGTGATACTCCCCGCCCTGTGTCCAAGTGTTCTCATTCTTCAGTTCCCACCTATGAGTGAGAACATGTGGTTTTTGGTTTTCTGTCCTTGCGATAGTTTGCTCAGAATGATGGTTTCCAGCTTCATCCACGTCCCTGTAAAGGACATGGACTCATCCTTTTTTTAATGGCTGCATAGTATTCCATGTTGTATATGTGAAATATTTTCTTTATCCAGTCTGTCATTGATGGGCATTTGGGTTGATTCCAAGTCTTTGCTGTTGTGAATAGTGCTGCAGTAAATATATGTGTGCATGTGTTTTTATAGCAGCATGATTTATAATCCTTTGGGTATATACCCAGTAATGGGATCACTGGGTCAAATGGTATTTCTAGTTCTAGATCCTTGAGGAATTGCCACACTCTCTTCCACAATGGTTTAACTAATTTACACTCCCAACAGTGTAAAAGTGTTCCTATTTCTCCACATCCTCTCCAGCATCTGCTGTTTCCTGACTTTTTAATGATCGCCATTCTAACTGGTGTGAGATGGTATCTCATTGTAGTTTTGATTTGCATTTCTCTGATGACCAGTGATGGTGAGTATTTTTTCATGTGTCTGTTGGCTGCATAAATGTCTTCTTTTGAGACGTATCTGTTCATATCCTTTGACCACTTTTTGATGGGGTTGTTTGCTTTTTTTGTAAATTTGTTTAAGTTCTTTGTAGATTCTGGATATTAGCCCCTTGTCATATGGGTAGACTGCAAAAATTTTCTCCCATTTGTAGGTGAACAGGCATTGATTTTCTAAGAGCTCTTTTGGTCATTACATTGTGAAGCCAGGGTTGAGAAACAATTATCTTCATTTATCTGCTTCTAAATTGGGCTAACTGGAGCCATCTCTCCTTATATCAATGGGATCTTATGAGAAACAGTTAATAAAATATCTTCACATACATTTGTGTAACATTTTATGGTTGTCAAAAAGAGTTTCAAGTCTACTGGAGATACACTGGCTAACTAAAGACCATAGAGGTAAATACTTTTTTTGGAAAGATCACTTGTCTAAATCTTGGTGGTGTCAATGAATACTTCCTGGGGAAAGAGACTACAAATCTTTGGTATGAAACACAAATAGGGGTTCAAGGTTAACCTTTGCAGAAACACATGTCGGTATTTCATTCCTTTTTGTGGTCAAACAATATTCCATGGTATGAATATTCCACAAGAATTTAGTCACAGAAAATCACACATTATATGATTCCACTTATGTGAAAAGTCCAGAAGAGACAAATCGATAGAGACAGAAAGTTGATGAACAGTTGCCTAGAGCTGGGCTGTGAGGAGTATGGGGAGATTGGTGAGTGACAGCTAATAAGTACAGAGTTTCACTTCGTAGTGATTACGAAGTTCTAAAATTGACTGTGGTGATGGTTGAACTTATCTGTAAATACACTAAAAACCATTGAATTATACAGTTTAAATGGGCTAATTGTACATCATATTAAATATATCTCAATAATGTTCAGAAAAACAAGTAGGCTTGCAAGGCCAGATGAGTTAAAGCACTGTATCTGGCGGGAGAAATTGCAGAGAGCATGGAGAGTTTAGTAAATGGTAAGTAGCTCCAGACAGCTGGTACATCGGGTTCAGAGAAGGGTCCCAGAGGTGGTCAGAAACGAAGCTAAAGGATACAAATGGGTCTGATCATGAAAGATATGTTTAGCCTTTAAATTTTTAAATGTTGTGGTAAAATATATTTAACAGTTATCATCTTAACCATTTTTAATGGGTAGTACAGTAGTGTTAAATATATTCACATTATTGCAATCCAATATCTGGAACTGTTTTATCTTGCAATACTGAAACTCTATATCCATTAAATAACAACTCCCCATCTCCTCCTGCCCTAGACCCAGGGAAGTATGATGACAATATATCATCAAATAAAAAATGTCAACAAAGAGACAGAAATTGTTAGAAAGGACCAAATGAAAGTTTTGATGTTTGAAAAGTGAAATAAGAGTGATTAGAAAATCACTAGGTGACCTCACTAATATGTTTCAGCACTAAATAAAGAATTAGTGAACTTGAGGATAAATGATTAGAAATGTTGCAATGTGCATAGCAGAGAGGAAAAAGAATGAAAACGTGTTCACAGAGATACAATCATTCTACCATAAACATATATACACGTGTATGTTCATGACAGCACTATTCACTATAGAGAAGACAGAGAATCAACCTAAATGCCCATCAGCAGTAGACTGGATAAAGAAAGGGTGATACACATACATCATGGAATACCATGCAGCCATAAAAACAAATGAAATCATGTCCTTTGCAGCAACATGAATGGAGCTAGAGGTCACTATCCCAAGTGAACACACGCAGGAACAGTAAACCAAATACTGCATGTTCTCACTTGTAATTGCAAGCTAAACATTGAATACATATGGACACAAAGAAGGGAATAGCAGACACTGGGGCCTACTTGAGGGTAGAGGCTGGGAGATTGGTGAGGATCTAAAAACCACCTATCAGGTACTATGTTCATCACTTGGGTAATAATCTGTACAGCAAACCCTTGTGATGCACAATTGATCTACATAACAAACTTGCCCATGTACTCCTGAACCTAAAATAAGAAATTTACAAAAAAACACACCAGAGATTCAGAGAAATGTGGGATGGACCATTAAGTCCATCCATATGTGTGTAATGAGAGCACCAAAAGAGAGAGCGTGAAAGGGACAGAAGAAAGCGTTTTACGAAAAAATGGCTAAAACCTTCCTGAATGTGAGGAAAACTATTAATCTACACATCCAAGAAACTAAATAACTCCAAGTAGAATAAATACAAAAAACAAAATCATAACTATATACACTGCAGCCAAAATATTAAAAGTCAAAAAGAAAGAGAATATCTTTAAAACAACTCATCATGTACAGGAAAATCACAATAAGATTAATAGTAAATTCTTCTGAAAATAATAGAGGCCAGAGGCAATGAGATGACAAAGTGATGAAGTTAAAACAAAATAAAAACAAACAACCAATAAGATGAAGCTTATATCAGAAAATCTATTTTTCAAAAATGAAGATAAAGACATTTCAAAAATAAAAAAGAAACAGAAACAGAGAATTTATTGCTAGAAGACATGCCTTACAGAAATGCAAATGGAAATTTATCACACTGAAAATAAAGACGTTAGACAATAATTTGAATCTACATGGAAAAACATAATTAACATAAAGGTAATATAAAGGTAATTACAAAAGGCAATATAATTGCATTTTTCTTCTTCAATTGTCTCTTGATTAAAAATATTAAGAGAACTAAAACAAGTAAATATGTCAATATAGTAACTTGAAAACTTTCCACAAAGAAAAGCCCAGGCCCAGATGGCTTCATTGTGAATCTACCAAGCATTCAAAGATCAGTATCTTTCCTGTACTCTTCCAAAATATGCAGAAAGAGGGAACATTTCTTAATTCATTCTATAATGTCACATTTACTCTAATGCCCAAACCAAAGACATCAAAGAAAACTAAAGATCAATAAACCAACTGAATATTATATTAATATACAAAATAGCTCCTCAACAAAATACTATCAGACTGAATCCTGCAACTTATAAAAAGCGTGCATACAGGCTGGGTGCAGTGGCTAACTCCTGTAATCCCAGCACTTTAGGAGGCTGAGGTGGGAGGATTGCTTGAGCACAGGGGTTTGAGACCAGCTTGAACAACAAAGTGAGACCCTGTCTCTAAAAATTCATTTAATTGCTGGGTGTGGTGGCACATTTCTGTGATTCCAGCCACTCAGGAGGTGGAAGGATCGCTTGAGTTTGGAAAGTCTCAGGCTGCAGTGATCTGTGATCGCACTACTGTGCTCCAACCTGTGTGACAAAGCGAGACTCTGTCTCAGAAAAAAAAGAAAAAGGTTATACCACATGCAACATGACCAAGTGGGATTTATCTTAGAAATGCAAGGTTTGTTTAATATCTGAAAATCAGTTAGTATAATAAACCATATTAATAGAAGAAAGGATAAACTTCATATCATCATCTCAATATATGCAGCAAACATTAAAAAAATACAATACCATTTCATGATTAAAACACTCAACAAACTCGGAATAGAAAACTACCTCCTCAAGTTGGTGTAGGCCATACACAAGAAACCCACAGATAACCTCATATTTGATAGTGGACGGCTGAATGCTTTACTTCTAAGGTCAGGAGCAAGACAAGGATAGCTGCTCTTTCCATTTGTATTTAACATTGCACTGGAGATCCCAGATGGGGTAATTAGGCAAGATAAAGAAACAAAAGTCATCCAGATTGTGAAGGAAGATATAGAACTATCTTTAATGGCAGATTTAATGGTCTTGTATGTTTCCTTGTATCCTAAGAAACACATGCACTCACACATACAACTATTGGAACTAATAAATGAGTTCAGTAAGGGTGCAGAGCATTAGATCAATGCACAAAAATCAATGTTTTTGATACATTAACAATAAACATTGTGAAAATAAGATTAAGAAAATTATCCATCAAAAAATAATATTTAGTTATACATTTAATAGAAGTATAAAACTTAAACACTGAAAACCATAAGACTTAATTCACAGAATTAAAAGAGATCTGCATAAGTGAAAGAACATCTTATGCTCATGGATTGGAAGACTTAATACTGTTAAGATGGCAGTACTCTAAATTGAACTATAGACAATGCAATGTCTAGCAAAACTCCAGCTGGTTTTTTAACAGCAATTAATTTTCAAATCTGTATCTGATCAGAGATTTCTATTCAGAAGCCATAAAGAATGCCTATAACTGAACAACAAAAACAATTTTAAACGAGCAAATAATTTGAATTATTTCTCAAAAAAGATATACAAATAGCCAATAATAATAATGATGATGATGATGATGATAAAGATGCTGAGCCTCATTTGTCATTTTTTAGATAAATAGAAATCAACACTAGCACTTCACATCCACTAAAATGGCTATGATCAAGAAAACAGATAATAAACATTGTCGAGGATGTGGAGAAATTAGACCCTAATGCATCGCTGGTGAAAATGTAAATTGGTGTAGCCACTTTGGAAAACAGCTTAGTAAACACTCAGAAGATTAAACATGAAGATACCTTATTACCAAGCATTTCCATTTCTACTAAGAGAAGTAAAAACATATATCCACAAAAACACTTCCACACAAATGTTCATAGTAGGTTTAATCATAATAATTGAAAGACAGAAGTAACTGTTCAAATATAACATGTTGCATAACACATAGATGAATACTATTTGGCAATAAAAATGAAGTACCAATGCATGCTACAACATGGATGAACCTTGACAACCTTGAGAAATGGGAGGTGATAGCTAAGGGGTATGTTTTTCTTTTCTTTTTTCTTTTTTTTTTTTTAAGGAGGAACTAAAATATTCTAAAATGAGATTGTGATGATATTTATACAACCTTGTAAATACACTAAAAATATTGAATTGGATATTTTAAATTGGTTAATTATATATGTGAATTATATTTCAAGCTGTGAAAAAGATATGAACTGTTTAATTAAACAAAATAATATATTATTATAATATGTATATAAATATAATGGACGAAAGTAATAGCAAAAGCTAGAAGGTGATATATTACTGTAAATTTCTTATACTATTAGCCAACAAAGGATCTAAATTGAATTATAAAAAATACAAAGATAATCCAAAAGTTGTCTGAAAAAGAGGACAAAGAATATACGGGAAAAAGGAGAACAAATAGTAAGATGTACCTTTATTTCAAGACTGACTATAAAGCTTAGTTATCGAGACTGTATGCTGCTGACATTAATATAGAGAAATACATCAATGGAACAGAGTAGATAACTTAGAAGTCGACATATACAAACATGTACAATTTATTTTTAGCAAAACTGAAAAACAATTCTGTGGAGAAATGATAGTGTTAAAAAACAAGTCATTTGGGAACAATTGGATATAAATATTCACACAATGCACTTTGCTTGATGCCTTGCAGCATATGCAAAAGTAAGCTCAAAATGGATTACAAACCCAGAAATAAGTCTGAATGCAACAAAACTTGTAGAATAACTCATAGGAGAAAATTTTCATGACCTTGTAAAAGGTGAAGATTTCTGAGACACAACAGCCAAAGGCACAATCACAAAAGGAAAAATTAATAAATTTGACTTTATCAAAATGTAAAATCTTGTGGTATTTTGAAGATGCTGTGAGGAGAATGAAAAACAAGCTACAATTCACAATAGGAAAGGCATGGAATCAACCCTGGTGCCCATCAGTGGGGAATTGGATACAGAAAATGTGGTGCATATGCAACATGGAGTACTAAGCAGCCATCAAAAGAACAAAATCATGTTCTTTGCAGCAACATGGATGCAGCTAGAAACCATTATCCTAAGGGGACTAACACAGAAACAGAACTCCAGATACCAAATGTTGTCACTTGTCAATGGGAGCTAAACATTGAGTACACATGGTCATACAAATGGGAACAAGAGACAATAGACACTGGGAAATACAGGAGAGAAGACAGAGGGAAGGGGGTAAGGGTTGAAAAAAAGTACCTATTGAGTACTATGCTTATTACTTGGCTGACAGATTCATTCATACTACAAACCTCAGCATCATACAATATACCTATATAAACAACCTGCACATGTACCCCAATACTAAAATAAAGTTTGAGAAAAGAAACGAAAACAAAAAGGACAAGCTATGGACTGGGAGAAAATATTTGAAAAATATGTGTCTAATAAAGTATATAACGATCTGTCTAATAGAATATATATAAATAGAATAAGATCTGTCTAATAGAATATATAAAGATCTGTCAAAACTCAACAATAACAAAACAACTGAATAAAAATGGGCAAAATATATGAGCATGCTTGTCATCAAAGATGATATAGAGATGGCGATACACAAAAAAAGAGATGCTCAATATCATTTAGTCATTAGGGAAATGCAAATCAAACTCACGATGAGATACCACTATATAATCATTGATAGGCTGTAATTACAAAGATTGATCATATCAAATGTTGGCAAGGATGTGGAGGAAGGGGCATTTCTTACATTGCTGATGGCAAAAAAAAAAAAAAAAATGGTACAACCACTTTGGAAAACCATTTGGCAATGTCTTAAGATGTTAAACGTCTTCACAATGTGCTTATTTCACATTGCATGCCTGTATCAGAACGTCTCAGTTACACCATAAATATATAAACCTACTGTACACCCACAACAATTTTTTTTAAAAAGTTAAACATGTGCCTAACATGTGATGCAGGCATTTTATTCCTGGTCATTTGTCATTAGGATGTGAAAACCTATGTCCATAAAAAAAATACATGAATGTTCATAAAATTTTAAAAACTGTTTATTTTTAATTGCTATTTTTAATAGGTAAAGTTGAAAAGTTGTTCAAAATATGAATTGATAAATAAATGGTAATATATCTATATAATGGAATAGTACTCAGTAATAAAGAGATATAGGCCATTGGTACAAAATGATTTTGCTCAGTGAAAAAAGTCAGAAAAAGCAATAATCAGAATATGCTCACCTAATAGCAATATTACACTCAAGATTTTATGGATGTATGTGAAATATTAGTTGAGAGTGACTAAGCCCATGTAATACAAATATGTATTGCCATTTATTTTCTTAAGTTATATTAACTAATATTAAAATTTAATTCGTTTCTATAAAGCCCCTGAAAGATAACTTAGGAAATACCATTCTGGACAGAGGACTGAGGGGCAAAGATTTCACGATGAAAATGCCAAACTCAATTGCAACAAAAACAAAAATTGAAAAATGGGACCTAATTAAACTAAATAGCTTCTGCACAGCACAGACAGACAAACAAACAAAAAACTCAAAAACTATCAACAGAGTAAGCAGACAACTCACAGATTGGAAGAAAATATTTGCAAACTTTAAACAAAGGTTTAATATCCGGAATCAATAACAAACAGAAACAAATTAACAAGCAAAAAACAAACAACCACTTTAAGAAATGGGCAAAAAACCACAAACTGATACTTTTCAAAAGAAGACATAGATGTGGCCACCAAGCATATGAAGAAATGCTTAATGTCACTAATCATTAGAGAAATGCAAATCAAAACCGCAGTGAGATACCATCTCACACCAGTCAGAGCGGCTATATTAAAAAGTTAAAAATAACAGATACTGGTGAGGTTTCAGAGAAAAGGGAATGCTTGTATACTGATGGTGGGAACGTACATTAGTTTAGCCATTGTGGAAAACAGTTTGGAGATTTCTCAGATAACTTAGAATAGGAATCCCATTACTGGGTATACATACCCAAAGGAATATAAAACATTCTACCATAAAGATACATGCATGCATATGTTCATTGCAGCACTATTCACGACAGCAAAGATGTGGAATCAACCTAAATGCCCAGCAGTGGTAGACTGGATAAAATAAATGTAGTAAATGTACAGCATGGAATACTACACCACCATAAAAGAATAAAATCATGTCCGTTGCATCAACATGGATGGCGCTGAAGGTCATTATCCTAAGCAAACTAACACAGGAACAGTAAACCAAATACTGCACGTTCTGACTTACAAGTTGGATCCAAATATTGTGTACATATGGACACAAAGAATGTAACAGACACTGGGGTCTACTTGAGGGGAGGGTGGGAGAAGGTTAAGGATTGAAAAGCTACCTGGCAGGTACTATGCCTATTACCTGGGTGGTGAAACTATTTGTATAGCACACCCCCGTGACACACTATTCACACACATAAATACCTGCATATGTACCCCTGAACCTAAACTAAAAGTTAAACAAAGAAATATGATCTGCTGGATTTCTACTTTCACGATGTTAGCTTCATTTTTAGGCATAAACTTTTTGTTATAAGTAATTTTTTCTAGTGTTTGAAAATAATGTATGTGCTCTGTTTATTTCCCATAAATGCTATGTATTTGTTCATCTAGTTCTTCAAACTTTCTAACAAAGTTATTTAACATTCAGAAAAAGTTAATTTAGTTCTCTGTTTTTGCATGTACACAAAAAATATAAACATTGAAAATATTGAAATGTTTTTGAGCAAAGTTTTTAGAAAATATATAAAGTATATTGGATAGAACCTTTTGTTGTCAGTAACAGAAATGAATAAAATCAAGCAAAAATTTATATTCATATTTCAGAAGCTATGGGACCAAAATTGAAAGAAAGAAACGGGTGGGGACAGAACAAAAATACTCCTCCAATTCTCTTGAAAAAGTATTTAGAGGAATAGAATTACCAGAATTCCTGACGATTCTGTGCACCTGAAGACTCACATTGCCTGATTCTTTGACAATCTTAAAAGTATGGCACTGCTGCAGCAGTGTAAATAAGTATCCCACTAGCCACCTCTGGCATGGGAGACAGAATGGAATTGTGTCGAGAGGGAGGGAAATATTTCAAAATAGTTTTGAGATACAAGAAACGTGAAGCAGCTATGGTGTGGAACAAAGCACAGGAAAAGATGGCGTAATTTCAAAGAAATATTTTTGTGGTCTGCAGATCCTCTTGCAAAGTATTTGAGAATTTGACATAGAGAATTGAGTTGTCTTGAGTTTACTCTTTGGTCTAAAAACTGTGCTTCTTTTGTGTAATGTAATCTCAATGGGATACTTCCCTTGTGAATCACAGAAAACAGAAAATAGTCTTCATGATTCTTTTCACAGTTCTCTGAAGGATCACACATATCAATTTCATTCTAGGTGCATGGAAAATAAGTTAATTCATACATAAAATGGAGGCCTTAGTGCATTTGACTGAGGCTTAATTTTTCATGGAATCCCAGTTAAGGAAGGTCTAGAGTACATCATAGGCTTTATACAGAACTATTACACAGAAATCAAGAGCAAAAATGTAGAACTAGTCAAGAGCAAAAATGTAGAACTAGTCAAGAGCAAAAATGTAGAACTAGTCTTTTGGAAGCTGACATTTCCTGGCCAAATAATCAGTTTAAGTTTTAATCAGGCTATTTCAAAGAATTGGTGACAAATAGCGAAAATTGGCTACTGAACACTCAGTCCTGCTAGGGGATTAGCCAATAGGATCATTATGAGCCAGCCAACGTCCCAGAAAATCATAGAACAGAAAGTGTGTGTGTGTCTGTGTGTGTACGTGTGTATCTGAGTATAGAGGAAAGTTAGCTTTGCTTCTTCCTTTTCTTGAGTTATACATGTGCTACTCATCCTCTTCGTTTTTGTCCCATGTTCATCTTTGTCCCATATGGCTCTGGACTTACATGAGATATTATTTTTTCCGAGGCTCCCATTTTCTTTTATTTTTCTCTTTAATATATTTCAATAGGTTTTGGGGGAACAGGTGGTGTTTGGTTATATGGATAACTTATTCAGTGGTGATTTCTGAGATTCTGGTGCACCCATCAGCTGAGTGGTATACACTATACCCAATATATAGTCTTTTAACCCTCACCTCCCTCCCACCTTTCCCCCGAGTCTCCAAAATCCATTCTATCACTCTTATGTAAGGTCCCCATTTTCAAACTGCTTATGTATTCTTAGAAGATTTACTTTTCTTAGGCTCAGTGCGCTGGCTTGTGCCTGTAATCTCAGCATTTTGGGAGGCGGAAGAGGGAGGATCCCTTGAACCTAGGAGTTCGAGACTAGCTTCGATAACATAGAGAAATACCATCTCTACAAAAAAAACAGCTGAGCATGATGGCATGAACCTGCAGTCCGAGCGTGTACTCAGGAGCCTGAGGTGGGAGGATAGCTTGAGGCTGGGAAGTCCAGGCTACAGTGAATCGTGTTCATGCCACTGCACTGCAGCCTGGGCGACAGAGCCAAACCCTGTTTCACAAAACTTTGCTCTTTGTCATACTCTGCAAAATGAGAAGTAGTAACTTTCTTTATAACCCAAGAAATGATTTTCTTCTACGTTATAGTTCTAATCTTCTTTCAGTCTGTGATCCCAGTTCTGTAGTCCTTTCATCAAAGAAAAGGTCATATTTATTTTTTGCTATTTAAAATTTATTTTTGAACGGACAATTTATAAAAACAAGATGAAGTCCAATAGTTACAAAAGATATTTCATAGAATTTAACACTCAATAATTCTTCCCTGATGTAATCAGCATTACTAATTTTTTTATGTAACCTTTCTGATATTTTCCTTATGTGGAAGTATATTTTTATGTATATTATTCTGTATATCTGTTTCCTTTAACAAATGTTAGCTACTATAAACACTAATATATATACTACTTTTTTCCCCCAAAGTACAGAACATTTTAATCTTACTATCTGCAGTAAAACCAACTTCCTTAGTAAAATGTAAAATAGAAAATGAGAAGAGAATTTGATACCTTTGACACTGATTATCTTGGCTGGTTGCCAAAATTTCACATTTTGGCTTAACCAGCAAATGAAATATGTATATGTATAGGTCACATTACAAAATTTTATATTAATTAAATGCACAGATTAGAGAAAATAATTTATTATATAACTTTAAAATAAATTCTTGAACATGTGTTTAAATGAATGTGTTTTTGGTTTTAAATTTTGTCATGTAGACAAGACTTTAGAGTAGTGCTAAACTTTATTAAGAGATCAGATATATTTAGTAAGAGATCAGTTCCTGTAGTATTTATTTTCACAAAGTTTGTGTGATTGATCTGTCAAGTTTCTTGCCAAATAAGAGAGTCAGTAGTTTTTAGCATAATGATCATTTGTAAGCTTTCTCAGTTTAAGCTGGTGATTTTGATCTCTAAGAGTTTCACATTTATGCCACAAAATGTGAGGACATAAAACTACTCATTTGCTAATTTGGACATAATTTTACATTGGAAAACTATTCTTATCTTACAATATTAGCTTTTGTAATACATAAAAGATAGCTTTTATATTCTTTTGGAAAAAGTTGTAAGATTAAAAAATATAGTTATTCCTATTTTGGCCTGTTGGAATCTGACATTCATTTGTTTGTAAGGAATAACCTGGGAAATATGGCTTTATAGCACTGGCACTTGCAAAATAGAAAATATAATTAGCTTGAGATGTAGTAAATGACTTTGTTTTTTCCATAAAGCCAACATTACGCCAAATAACAATAACTCTTAGAAACATTTCTAAGTCATTCCATTTTATTTTTAGTTTTATAATATTTACTTGTAAATTAAATTTTACTTCTCAAATGGAATAGTTTTCTAAATGAGTAGAAAACACCTCCTGTGGTTGTTTCTAATTTCATTTTCTGTTAACATAGCTGTTGGCACTGGAAATGCAGAACAATTTTCAGAGTACTGTCAACCATGTAATTTCTTGGCAAATACATGACAATTACTTCCATGTAATTATAGTGTCAGTCTATGGGATTATACAGCTTAGTCTAGGAAGAGAGTTACCTGGTCATCTTGTCCATCATTCTACTGTATTTGTTTCCTATGTCAATGTCCTGGTCACACCATGAATTATGGCTCCCCTTAATACTGCAGTCCGGTCAAAGCTAAAGAATTCAGCTAAAGGCAACTCATTTTCTTATGTTCCTAGATTATTCCTTTGAATTAAGACTAAGATATTCCTTTGAATTAAGACTAACACACCGCTGTGGGTTAAGATTTGTTACTTATTAATGCTCCAGGGGCATGTAGTAATGAATGCTGTGGAGTATCTTTAAAGAATCAATAGAAATATTAAACCAAATAATTAACATAAATAGAATATAAAGACAGACAAACCATTAAAAAGTGTGATAATTTTAACTTTAGAAACAAGTTACACTTGGCTTTATTGTGTTATTTTACAAATTGAAGGTTTGTGGCAACCCTGCATCAAGAAAGTCTATCGGCACCACTTTTCCAACAGCCCATGCTCCTTTTGTGTCTCTGTGACATATTCTGGTAATTCTTGGAATATTTCAAATGTTTCATTAGTATTATATCTGTTATGGTGGTCTGTGATCAGTGATCTTTGGTGTAACTATTATAACTGTTTTGAGCACCATAAACCATGCCTATATGAGATGTCGAATTTTATCAGTAAATGTTGATTGTGATCTGACTGCTTGACCAACTGGCCGTTCCCTCATCTCTCTGCCTCTCCTTGGGCCTCCTTATTCCCTGAGACACAACATTGAAATTAGGCCAAATTAATAACTGTGCAATGACCTCTAACTGTTCAAATGAAAGGAAGAGTCACAAATCTCTCACTTTAAATCAAAAGCTAGAAATGATTAAGGTTAGTGAGGAAAGCGTGTCAAAAACTGAGGTAGGTTGAAAACTAGGCATCTCATACCAGTCAGTTAACTAAATAGTGGAGGCAAAAGAAAAGTTCTTGAAGAAAATAAAAAGTACTATTCTAGTGAACACGTGAGTGAGAAGAAATCAAAGCAGCTGTGTTGCTCCTGTGGAGAAAGTTTTGGTGGTATGGATAAAAGATCAAACCAGCCACAACATTCGCCTAGACCAAAGCCTAATCCAGAACAAGACCCTAACTCTCTTGAATTCTATGAAAGCTGAGAGAGGGAAGGAGGATGCAAAGGAAAAGTTGGAAGCCAGAAGAATTTGGTTCTTAAGATTAAAGGAAAGAAGCCATCTTTATAGCATAAATGTGCAAAGTGAAGCAGCAAGTGCTGATATGGAAGCTGCAGCACGTTCTCCAGAAGATCTAGCTAAGATAACTAATACATATGTCTACATTAAATAATATATTTTCATTGTAGGCAAAACAGTCTTCCATGGGAAAAGGATGCCATCTAGTACTTCCATAGCTGAAGAGAAGTCAATGCCTACATTTAAGCTTCAAAGGACAGGCTGACTCTTGCTAGGGGCTAATGCAGCTGGTGAATTTAAATTGAAGCCATTGCTTATTTACATCCTGAAAATCCTGAGCCCTTAAGAATTATGCAAAATCTGCTCTGCTTGTGCTTTATAAATGGAACAACAAAGCCTAGATGACAGTATATCCATGAACAGCATGGTTTACTGATTATCTTAAGCCCACTGTTGAGACCTCCTGCTCAGAAAAAATTTCAAAATATTACTAGTCATTGACAATGCACCTACTCACCCAAGAGCTTTGATGGAGATGTACAGAGAGGTTACTGTTGTTTACATGGCTGGTAACACAACATTCATTCTGCAGCCCATTGATCAACAATAAATTTTGACTTTCAACTCTTATTCTTTAAGAAATGCATTTCATAAAGCTATAGTTGCCATAGATAGTGATTCCTCTGATGAATCTGGGAAAAGTAAATTAATTGAAAACCTTCTGGAAAGTATTCGCCCCACTCTAGATGCCCTTCAGAACATTTGTGATTCATGGGAAGAGGTCAATATTGTTCCAATGACAATGAAAACTTTAGAACATTACATAAACTTATATGATAAAGCAGAGACAGGGTTTAACAGGATTGATTCAAATTTTGAAAGAGGTTATGTGGGTAAAATGCTATCCAATAGTGTCTCATGTTACAGAAAAATCTTTCATGAAAGTAAGAGTCAATTTGATATGGGAGGGGAGCAGGGGAGTGCTGGGGAGAAGGGCATGGTCTCTGACCAGGGCTCCACCCCTTGGTCTGTGCCCATGGACCTAGGTGAGGATGGGCATTTCTGTTTTCATGCCCAAATGTTGCATTTTCCAAGACCACCCTGGCTCCCCACCCCGCCATCCTGTGCCTATAAAAACGCAAGACCCCAGCAGGCCCAGACACAAGTGTCTGGATATCAAGAGAAATGCACGGGCAGAAGAGCATTCAAGCAGCTGGACATGGAGAGGAGTGGAAGAACATACCAGCAGGCACCAGCAGATGCCAGCAGGCCATCGACCAGTGGAACAATGCAGAGGCTGAGGGGAAATTGGCTGGGATGGTTGCAGGATAGTCCAGTGGCTGAGTGGCCCCACTCCAGGGGAAAACCACCATCCCACTCCATCCCCCTTCTGGTTCCCCATCCACATGCTGAGAGCTATTTCCACTCCATAAAATCTTGCACTCGTTCTCCAAGTCCACGTGTGATTTGATTTTTCTGGTACCCTAAGGCAAGAACCTGGGATACAGAAAGTCCTCTGTCCTGGCGATAAGGCAGAAAATCTAATTAAGCTGATTAACAAAAGCCACCTGCAGAGGGCAAAACTGAAAGAGCACATTGTAATACATGCCCTCTGGGGCTTCAGGAGCTGTAAACACTCAATCCCAGACGCTGTCATGGGGTCGGTGTTCCCAGCGACCTGCCTGCCTGTCTGCATGCTCCCCCAGGGGTATGAGCACCCCGGGCAGTAAAGAAGACAGCCACACCCCCATCACACATCCTGTGATGGGGATAAGGGAACTTTTCTCATTTCAAATTGATAAGAAAAATGTCATTCTTGTCTTATTTTAACAAATTGCTACAGCCACCTCAAACTTCAACAACCACCTCCCCGATTAGTCAGCAGCCATCAACATTGAGAAAAAAACCATTACCAGCAAAAGACTACAACTTGTTGAAGACTCAAATAATTATTAGCAATAATATATTTTTAATTAAGATACATACTTTTTAAAAGACATAATGTTATTGCACACCTAATTGACTGCAGCATAGTGTAAACATAACTTGTGTATGGAAACTGGAAAATTACAAAATTCTTATGTTTCACTTTATTGTAATATGCTTTACTGTGGTGGTCTGGTACCAAACCTGCAATACCTCCGAGGTGTATGCCTTTTTGTCTCAATGCTTATCACCAACTTTTCTAAATGAACTATAAAAGGAAATACACAGTTATTTACACTGATACAGTAGAATGGATTTTATACTGAAAACTGAAGAAGCAGAAAAACATGTTCATATTTTCAGTTTAAGAGAAAATTATTTTTTGGCTTAGTTTTGGATAAAGTAAATGTTGAAGTCCCTTAATGGAAAAACATCTTTTGTTAAAAATTTTACAAATTTAAATAGAATTTTATTTAACTTTCAGATTACTTTTCTTATAAATATAGACATTTCATTGATATTAAAAGGTTCTTTTTCACTAAGAGTGGGAGCTTGATCTGGATGATCTACTTTTTGTAGGCATTTAGATTTACCTAAATAATTTTGATATTGTAGAAAATGCTTTAATTATGATGATGAAAGTAGTATGACGATTCGATGGATTTACTGTATTTGCATATATTGGCAAAATTTCCATAAGTATAAAGAAATATGAAGGATAGCAAGGATGTTTGAACTAATATATGATTATCATTAGTTAACATTTATTGAGTTATCTGATAAATTATGAAAACCTTCAGCTAATTTTGCCTGAATGCACAAAATCTGAAGGAAAATACATTCAATATTTAAAATAATTGTTGCTTAGACTGTGCCTTACTCTCTTTATTTTTAAAATGCTATTTGTTTACACCACCAAATGATTAACTCTTAGCAATTTCTTTTCAGGGATTAAAAACATCAAAATACAGGAAATTATTTTACAACGATGTTTGTATATTAACTACATTTTTGGTAATTTATAAATATAAATAAATTTATTCATTTCTTCATAAGTATTTTTGAGCACCTACCTGATTCCATACATAGTACAAGTCCTGCAGAGGAGGCAGAGTTACAAATATGAAGATGTTTTTTCTTGTTCTTGTTTTCTTTCTTCTCAGAAACGGCAGAAGACAGTTGCTAAACGTTTTTCAGCACACCACTGGAAAATGGTACAGACCTTGCAATCAGATATACCTGAAAGCTTTGTCTCATACCATATAAACTTGTTTCCTCACCTGAAAAGAGCAAATTATGTCATTACTGACATCATGGGTTTGTCGTGAGGATTAAATGAAGTAATCATCATAAAATATTTAGCATGTCTTGGTTCATAGCATTACATTCCTATTTCAGTTACAGACTTTGCCCTCAAAACATCCAAATTATGTTAATTATTAACAGCAGATGCTATAATAAGACAGACTGAGTCAGAATTATTGATGTATCTTACAAGACTTATGTGGAAAGTATTGAGGCAGTGTAGAAAAGGGAGTGTTCAATGCTGTCAAGAAAGACTCACAGAAAAGGTAGTGAATGGGTAGGAGTTTGACAGTTGTACCAGAGTCTACTAAACAAAGAAAGTGGATGGCTTGCAGAAAATACTAGGCAATCAGAATATTGTGTGAATGGCACAGATGTGTTGTAGAAAGATATTTGATAAAATGGACAATGTCTTCAGAGGCATCTATGTGTGATTTGATTCCAGGCAAAGTCTGAGCAACACGAATATCTATCTAGAATGACTGCTGACAGTAAATATCATCTCCTACATAATTTTGTCTGAAATGTGATATATTTTGTTTTCTCTCTGCCTCATAATTCCTAGGATTAAGCAAGTGAAAGCTTTCCCACTGAATATTGACCACCAGGCTCAAATATACAGTTATAAATTAAAGCATTAAACAAAGTAGGTCTTCCAAGTGATTCATAAATATTAACTAAGTCACTGATTTAAGTGTTAGGTTAAGTAGTTAGACATTCATATTAACTTTTATAATTGAGAACTTTGAAAAAAAGAGTAACATGTCTTCATCTAAATTCAGAAAAGCCCATACATTTGAAATTTGTATTTCATGAATACAACCTATTCTTAAATTGAGTATTTCATTGAATGGAGCTGAAGGAATAATATTATCTAAATAGTATATTCATCAAATTTTTGCCTAGATTTATTGTTTGTTTTTAATGTTTAAAAATTGGAGGGTTACAGTGTTATTTTTATGCTGGTCATTGTAAAATTATTATACACAATTCCATCACTAGGCATTGTTTAGAACCTCCTGGAACATTATATTGTGTTGTTCCAAATCTCTTCTGTATGTTTAACAAAAAATATTAACAACCAAGGGATGTTTTATATTTTTAATAAGAGAGAAAATAAATACTAACAAACAATCAACCACATGTTTGTTAATGCTTGGGGTCTTGCTAAGTTGTCCTTGAGACAATCTCCTTCCTTTGGACTATGCTTTCCCAAGGAGACAGCACTTTGTAATAAGAAAGTAATCTTTTTAAGTTATGGCATTTTTATTCACAGAGCATGTATTGAATATAATTTTTTTATTATACTTTAAGTTCCAGGGTACATGTGTACAACGTGTTTGTTACATATGTATACCTGTGCCATGTTGGTGTGCTGCACCCATTAACTTGTCATTTACATTAGGTTTATCTCCTAATGCTATCCCTGCCCACTCCTTCCACCCCATGACAGGCCCTGGTGTGTGATATTCTCCTTTCTATGTCCAGGTGTTTTCATTGTTCAATTCCCAGCTATGAGTGAGAACATGCAGTGTTTGGTTTTTTGTCTTTGTGATAGTTTGCTGAGAATGATGGTTTCCAGCTTCATCTATGTCCCTACAAAGGACATGAGCTCATCCTTTTTATGACTGCATAGTATTCTATGGTGTATATGTGCCACATTTTCTTAATCCAGTCTATCATTGATGGACATTTGGGTTGGTTCCAAGTGTTTGCTATTGTGAATAGTGCCACAATAAACATATATGTGCATGTGTCTTTATAGCAACATGATTTATAATCCTTTGGGTATATACCCAGTAATGGGATGGTTGGGTCAAATGGTCTTCCTTGTTCTAGATCCTTGAGGAATCGCCATACTGTTTTTCAGAATGGTTGAACTAGTTTACAGTCCCACCAACAGTGTAAAAGTGTTCCTGTTTCTCCACATCCTCTTGAGTACAGACTTTGTTTTCATTGAGAGCAGTCAGGATAGAAGGGATAGAAGGGATAGAAGGCACAGGAGAGCCTAGTCACGATCAGAGTGAGCAGGGGTTTAGCACACCAGTCATGACCAGATATTCAGAGACTGGAGCTCCACTGCTCACTCTGAACATAACTAGGCTCTCCTGTGCCTTCTATCCCTTCTATCCTGATTGCTCTCAGTAAAAGCAAAGTCTGTCCTCAATAGACCCATTGAGAAGAACAGTTCAATTATTTTTCCAAGACACCAGGCCAACAGGACATGTCTATAACCTGTAGCACACCTACTTCGATATGCAGTAAAAAGTGGGGTCTCTCTTCTTGTTTCTCCTGGTTGGCTTTCACCTCTTCATCCCCTCTTTAGGCTGTAGCAAACTACTTAAAGATATGAAACTTTTAACTTCTCTGTTTTGAAGTTATTTATTTATTTATTTATTTTCTGGAAGGATTTTTTAAAACAAATACATGTCTCTAAATGAAGTGGCATTGTTGCACTTACTTAGAGGAAAAAAAATCTGATCCCGCTCAAATTATGGAATAAGAATTAATCTCTCATTAAGGTGTTGTTCAAATTTCTTGGCTTGGATCAGATTCACACGACCTATGAATTCAGACTGTGCAAGCAAGGGGACTTGAATTGATGTAGACAACAGAACCAATAAGGAAATTAGAGATTTATAGCCAAAAGAAAAAAATAAAGTCACTTTAATTTCACTTCATGAAGTCTTTCCAAAGTAAAATCAAGGATATTCCAAAACTGAGCAAAGACAATAAAAGTAATTTGTCAAAATCAAACACGTTTAGAGTTACAAAGAAAGCACTTCTAGTTGTGACCCTTAGGACCTGTCATTACCACAAGAGCCTGTAAAAAAGGTTTGGGAGAAAGGTATTAAGGGAATAGAGGCTGATAAAGTAGAAATCTTCACAGCTAATATAAAAGTAAATCTTCCCAAACCAGAACCAACTGTAAAAAGGAAAGATTTACTGCTGGCTCTCTCTGTCTCTGCTGCTGTAATGGCCGTATCATTAGCTATATGTTGTGAAAGCAGCCACTTGGTAAGATGGGAGGCATTATTTTAAAATTGATCCTAGAATTCTCGGTACTGTCTCTTTTTTTTCCCTACATTCTTGCAAAAAGTTTCCTGACAAGAGCAGACAACTGTAGACCTAGTTTTGTGACTTCATCTTTGAGACTGTATAGTGTGGTGGGCTTTATTTTCACATACATGCATGTTTGAAAGCCGGTTGTATTAGTTATTGTGTGTTCTGTGGCACATTGCTTACACTAAAAATTTCAATTTCACAATTGGGAAAACAATATGGATGATGATGATGACAACAAATACTTATATTATTGTAAGAATCAAAACATACTATTATAGCTTTCTAAAATTTTTATTAAAGGACTTGGCACACAGTTCAATTTTAGCTTAAAATAGGAAGAATCAGACTATGGGCTCTCAGCAACTCTTCTAGTCTCATATTGTGAAGAAATTATCTTCACTTAACATACCTTTTAAACTTATATTTTAAGTTCAGGGGTACAAATGCAAATATTTTAAACATTGTGAGATAATAGACATATCAGAGGAAAAAGGATCATAGTAAAAATGATTTTAGCTCTTCATGGCATTTAAAAATCATCCCAAAGCACCCAGTAAAGTGAGCCTTCAATAGACATTACTCACTGATTAAGTACAAAGAAACAGAAACTTAAACAGAAACAGAAATGTCATTTTGATGAAGGAAAGAGATGTTCAAGGAAGGAGGGAAGCAAGTTGGAAACAAATAACAAGAACAAAACTGAAAACAGTATTCGAAACAACTAAATTAGTGATTCCAGCAGTGTGAATCAGGTTCCGGGTGAAAGGAGCAGGATGTGAAGTGCCAAATTCTTGACCATGCCCTTTAGAGGCATTATTTTGTCTAATTTGCATGGCAATCCTATGAGAGTAAGATTATGTTTTAATTTTGCTAATAAAAAAACAATCTTGAGATGTTCAAATAGCAAAGTCCTAAAGAAGAGATGAGATGGACTTAATTAATTTTCTGAGGTTTTTTTCTTTTATGGGAATAATTTAGGTCAAGATCAGACAGGGGCCACAACCTTGGTTGAAATGAAAAGTCAAAGAATAACAGATGCTGTTGAAGTTGCAGAGAAGAGGGGATGTTTGTACACTGTTGATGGGAAGGTAAATTAGTTCAGTCACTGGAAAGCAGTTTAGAGATTTCTCAAACACCTTGAAACAGAATTACCATTCAAATCTCATTATTGGGTATACAACCAAAGGAAAATAAATTATTCTACCCAAACACATGCACTCAAATGTTCACCACAGCACTATTCACAATAGTAAAGACATAGAATCAACTTAGATGCCCATCGATGGTGGATTGTATAAAGAAAATAGTACATATATGCCATGGAACACTACCCAGCAATACAAAGTATGAAAGTATGTCCTTTGCAGCAATATGGATGCAGTTGTAGGCCATTATCCTAAGCAAATCAACACAAGAACAGAAAACCAGATACCACGTGTTCTCACTTACAAGTGAGAGCTAAACATTGAGTACACATGCATATAAACATGGGAACAATAAACACCGTGGACTAGTAGAGCTGGGAAGGAGGGAGGGTAGTGAGGGTTAAAAAATTCCCTATTGGGTACTATGCTCAGTATATGGGTGATGGGCTCATTCATACCCCAAATACCAGCATCACACAAAATACCCATGTAAGAAATCTGCATATATACTGACAAAACCTAAAATAAAAGTTGAAATTAAGAAAAAGACATTGAAGTAACAGAGAAAGCCTAGATAGAAATGATCACTTTCTCTTTCCTACAGATCCCAAGGGAATCTGGGGAGTCCCTTTTCTCTAGGACTCAGGTGTGACTCCAAGGAACTGGCTGGCCGAATAGACTGTAAGATAATACAATATTGAACAATATTGCTTTCCAAAATCTTTCCAAACCCTCAAAAGTGTCAAGCTTGGTGTATTTGTGTGTGTGCGTGCGTGTGTGTGTGTGTGTGTGTTAGGGACAGAGAGGAGGGGAGATGCAGGGAGACAAGGGGAGTATTCCCTTTTATGTAAATCACCTTTGTTCTTATTATTCATATACTCTATAGAGTCATACACAATATATCATTCTTGATTTTCTTACTTTGATGCTTGTTCTTCCAGTTATTTTCCATTATAGACTTGGGCAGATTTATGGTGCAGTGAATTGTTAGGTTATAGCAGTGCAAGGTGTCCGGGGTTGAGAAAATGGATTTCTTGTTCTATGGAACATCTTCCAACTAGTGAGCTAAACAATTTTGGTGATGCAAAAAATATGATTATCAATTTATCACGTAATAATGATTCATCTCATGACAATTCACATTACAGAGAACACAAAATGTTATGAATGCCTCCTTGGCAGAGGTGATGTACCTCCTATCACTGCATATGTTAGAAAAGTATCGTCTTAAATGACCAGCTCCAGGCTTTCCAAAATTCATATAAAAATGTATTTCAAATGGTAAAGTCAAGATATCTATTGTTATTACTCTTGTTTAACAGGAAGTTTTCTTCTTAGTAACCATTTTAATAGCCAATTTATAGCCTTTCTACATCTTTAAATGTTCTACTTGTATTAAAAAAATTATTTTTTATTAGAGATCTGGCTTCTTTTTGTGGAAGTCAGAAAAAAGTATTAGTTTCCTCTATAGCTAGAGCACAGTTATATGACCTACATTCCACTAACTGGAAAGTACTTAATTCAGAAGGTGATGACTCAAATGGGCAGTGTTTTAGTCTGTTTTGTGTTGCTGTAACAGAATACCTGAAACTTAGTAGTTTGTAAACAATAGAAGTTTATTCGGCTCACAGTTCTGGAGGCTAGGAAGTTCAAGAGCCTGATGCTGGGACCTAATGAGGGCCTTCTTTCTGCTTCATTCCATGGTGAGAGGTGGAAGGGCAACAGAGCACAAGAGCGAGAGGGAGCAAGAAAGGGCTTACCTCACTTTTATAACGAATCCACTCTTGAGATAATGTACCCACGCCCATGATAACAACATTAATCGATTCACAGGGGCAGAGCCCTCATTACCTCATTGCCTCTTAAAGGGAGGACCTACCTCTCACCACTGTTGCATTAGTCATTAAGTTCCCAACACATGAACAATGGGTAACACATTCAAACCATAGGAGGTAACTTCTGCACAGAGTCCATGCTGGGAAGAATGACAGCAGAAACATCTAACTTCCAGGGGTAACAGTGGTGGATTCAAAGGAAGAGTCCAGTACCTGGTATGTGTGGAGTCCAGCTGTAAGTAACAGAAACTATACTCGAAGGTGGCAGCTATGTTAATTTTTGGTATTTTAAAATTCATTGAATTTTTAATTAAATATAGAGACTTTGATAAAAATACAAATGAATAATTCATGTATAGGTGATACACTACAATAATTATGCGACTATCAGGAAACCCTCATTCTCTGACAGTGCCAAATTATAGTTATGTGAGCCCAAGAGCCCTCAGTATTCCATAGAATTCTACAGCAAACTATTCTTCCAACCTGTGGTCATTTGTCTTGAGATATTTACCTTTTATTTTTATTAACAGATTATTTTTATAATGAGTTTGTAACACAGAAAAGTTGAGCAGATAGTAAAACGCGCCCACATTAACTATCCCCAGCCCCATACTGTTTTCCAATTATCAACATCTTACATGAATATGATTAGTATGTTACATATGTTATAATCATAAACCAATATTGATACATTGTTGACTAAAACCTACAACAGACTCTCATTTTTTAGTTTTAATGTTCTTTTTCTGTTCCCTCGTTCCATCCAGGATTCCATACTACATTTATTTATCGTGCCTCCTTGGGCTCTTCTTGACTGAGAGTTTCTCAGATATTCCTGTTTTCTTGTTTTTAATGAACTTCCTTTACAATTATAAAGAGTACTGGTCATGTGTATTGTAGGATGTCTTTCTACTAAAAACTTTTTTTATAACTAGATTGGGGTTATAGGTGAAAATCCCAGAGATAAAGCGCCATCTTCATCATATTGTATGAAATACAATCATACTATCAACTTGATTTCTGATTGTTGATGTTGGTCTTCACCACCCAGTTAAAGTAGAGGTTGTTAGACTTCTTTACTGTAAAGTTACTCCCGTATTCTACTCTTTGGAAGAAAGTAACTACATGAAGTGTAATTTAAAGAAGTGGGAAATTATGCTCCCTGCTGTCCTTAGGGTGGAGTCTCTGTATAATTTATTTGGAATTCCTCTGCATGGGAGAGTTGTCTCTTCTCCATTTATTAATTTATTCAATAATTGATTTATAGCAATATAGACTCATTGATATTTATTTTGTATTTCAGATTTTAATCCAATACTACTTACATTATTTTGTTGTTGAAATCATTCCAATTTAGGCTGTTGGGAGCTCCTGGTTGGCTCCTGTGCCCTTTTGACATACTCTCATTGAATTTTTTTTCATGTTTACTTAACTTCTGGCACTGCAAGATGTTTCATGCCTATCTTTAAAAAAATGAAATTGAAATATAAATAACATGCAACAAAGCTGTACATATTTAATGTATACATATTGTCTCAACACACTTTTAAGTATACAATCAATATTGTCAAATGTATGCACAATGCTGTACAGTAGTTCTCTAGGACTTACTCATCTCGCATAACTGAAACTATGTATTCTGAACAAAATCTCTCTGATTCCCTCTCCTCCCAATTACTGGTAACCACCATTCTACTCTCTGCTTCTATGAAACAGACTATGTTAAATTTCTAATACAACTTGGATCATTTGTTATTTGCTCTTCTTTTTATGTCTTGTTTCACCTAGAGTAAAGTCTCCTAAGTGCCCTTTGCTGTAACAAATGACAGGATTTTCTTCCTTTTTAAGTCTTAATACTATTCCATTTTATGTATACATGACATTTTCTTTATTCATTCATCTGTCAATGAATATATTAGTTGTTTTCATGTGTCTCTTTTTATAAATAATGCTCTAATGAACACAGAAATGCATAAAATCATTTTATGATACTGATTTCAATTATTTTGGGAGTAGGATTATGATACTGATTTCAATTATTCAGGAGTAGGATTGCTGGTATCATATGATGGCTCTATTTAAAATTTTTAGGAACCTCTATACAGTTTTCTAAAATGGCTATATTTATTTCTATTTCCACCAACGGTACACAAGAGTTTCCTTTTCTTCACATCCTCACCAACACATGCTATGTTTAGGTTTTTATTTTGTTTTGTTTTTTTGAGATGGAATTTTGCTCTTGTTGCCCAGGCTGGAGTGCAATGGCACTATCTTGGCTCACTGCAACCTCTGCCTCTTGGGTTCAAGATGTTCTCCTGCCTCAGCCTCCTGAGTAGCTGGGATTACAGGCATGTGCCACCACACCTGGCTAATTTTGTATTTTTAATAGAGACGGGGTTTCTCTATGTTGGTCAGGCTGGCCTTGAACTCCCGACCTTAGGTGATCCGGCCCCCTCGGCCTCCCAAAGTGCTGGAATTATAGGTGTGAGCCACTGAGCCTGGCCGCCCATCCTTACAGGTGTGAGGTGATATGTCATTGTGGTTTTGATGTGCATTTTGTTGATGATTTGTGATGTTGAGCACATTTTCCTGTATCTGTTGAACATTCATATATCTTCTTTGGAGAAATGTGTTTTCAGGTCTTTTGGCTATTTTAAAATCAGGTTACTTGTTTCTATGCCTATTGAATTATTGGAGTTCCTTATATATTTTGCATGTTAATCCTTCATCAGATACATTATTTGTATAGGCTTATCTTGTTATAATCTCTGTCCAGTGTTAGAATCAGTTATTTCTCCAAACTCTCCTGAATCTTTTTAATTGAAGAATGGTATTAAACCCATGATCTGGGTGCTAGATTTGCTTTTTGCTACTGAGATGTTTCTTTTAGGTCTTCTCAGGTAACAGAGCAAATAAATATATGTGTAGCAACCCATGTATATAGACACATCTGTAACTATTTCTGTATGTAACCATCTATCTATATTAAATTAAACATGAGTTCTTGTTCATAGTCTTCTTTAATTTTAACCCATTACCACATGAGTTATTCTAGTTTTCTGCCCTTGCTTACTTGTAAATTTCCATTTCAGGAGTGAGAAGTTTGGCTCCTACCATCTGCCATGCATTTACTTAATTGTTCTATTCTAGCATAGACCTATAGCAATATCAGAATTATTAAACCATATCCATGTAGAAAACAAATTTCACTGATTAAAGTGTAGGACTTACAGGCAGTTTCTTCGTCCTTTGGTCTTACAGACTACATTCATACACCAAGTTAATTAGGTCAGCCCTTTTTCCTCACTGTCTTCAGTGAGGTTGTTTTATACACTTGTAATACAGTTAGATTCTCTTAACATGATCCTTCTTTTTATGCCCTGACTTTCTAAATTATGTTTCACTTTGCATACATTAAGTTTCACTCTTTGTGTTGTAAAATTCTATTGGTTTTGACCAAAAATGATGTCATATATCTACTATTATGGTATCTTACATAAATGTTTCACTGCCCTAAAATGCCCCATATTTCACCTCTTCATCCTTCCCCTCTTTCCTAAACTCCCAAAACTACTTCTCTTTTTACTGTCTCTATAATTTTGCCTTTTCCAGAGTGTCATATAATTGGAATCGTAAAGTGTGTATCCTTTCTACACTGGCTTTTTCCACTTAGCAATATGCATTTAAGATTTCTCCATGTATATTTGTGCCTTGATAGTTAGTTTATTTATTTTACTAAATAGTATTTGTTTGTGCATTCCCCTATTGAAGAATGTCTCAATTGTTTCCAGTGTTGGCAATTATAAGTAAAATTGCTATAACTATTCTTGTGTAGATTTTTTTTTTTTTGTGGGCAGAACTTTCAATTCAGGAAAATAACTAGGAGTGTAATTGATGGATCATATAAGACTATATCTAACTTTGTAAGCAATTGACAAACTATATCTTAAAGTGACTGTACCATTTTGCACTTTCTCCCACAATGAATGATAAATTGTGTTGCTCTGCATGCTTTTCAGCATTTAGAACTGGCAGATTTTTAAATTTTAGCCATTTTAATCTGCAGTTTCTTTTAAGAACTTCTTTACTGCTTGCCTTTGGTTGTGAAACTATAATTATCACAGTTGATTTCATTTTATCTAAACATAGACACAAATCGATTCTTAACCTGATTTAATTTTTGTCTCCAATCATTTAGGCATAGTTTCTCTATTCTTGCATTCTTTATATTGAATCTTTATTGTTTTCAGTAAGTGGTTTTGGTTATTATTTGTTTATTTTTGTTTTGTCTTATGAAGGGACATATTCCTGCAGTTCTTGTGTGTTTAAGATTATCTTTCTGCTGGTTTTATAATTGCAACATTGGTTGCACATTGTATTTGTGTTCTCATCATCAGAACTTGTAGACATTGATACCTATCTTCTAGTATTAAAGGTGTCTCTGGAAAAGTCATAGGACAATAAAATTTTTCTCTCCCTGTCCTCCGTATAAGTAAGTTGGTGTTATTACTTGGATGTTTATATGCTTCTGGAACATCGCTAGGTTAGAGCTTGGTATTAATTATTTTGCGCTAATTTTTCCAACAACATGGTATTTTTTTCTATTGGCAGACTTAGGTCTGTGTTTCAGGAATGTTTTCTTCTCTTTTATTTAGCAACATGTTTTCTTTTATTTGTTGTGTCTTTGCAGTAATACCAACTTATTCAGAAATGTTTTCCATATCTATCGTTTCTAAAAGTCATTTGGACAATTTTATTTTTTTATTTGGTTTTTATTTTATTTATTTTGGATTATCTACTGCCTCTTTATTCAGTTTTTATTTGTATTTATTTTATTCTAATGGATCTCTACTTATTTATTTCTATATCCTCAGGTCCTAAAGCTATGCTTACTCAGTGGGCATTGGACACATATTATTAAGTGAAGTTGATTAAAAGTGTACTCAAGAAGAGATACTCATACACAAAGGACCATTTAGGGCATTTCAGTGGGCAAATGACTATAGCATAGCTTCTCTTTTTCCAAGTTGGGAGGCAGACCATGGATGCTGTGGCCTCTGCATTCAAAGGTAAACTACAACTTAAAAGGACAATAAAGATCATGTATTCAAACATTATTTATTTTTTGTTTGATATTATTAGTTTTTAACAACATATGTAATAAACATATTCAAAACATCTGAAAGTAATAAAGTCATATAAACATTTCTAAGGATGTGTTTATTTACTTTTAATTTTCATTTATTCAGTTATTTATTTTTTAAATAATAGGATAGGGGTCTTACTACTCCTGGGCTCAAGTGATCCTTCTTCTTCAACTACTCCTGGGCTCAAGTGATCCTTCTTCTTCAAACTCCCAAAGTGCTGAGATTACAGGCATAAACCATGCACTTGGCCCATTTACTTATTTTTTAATGAAATTTTATATTTTAATTTGCTTTAAAATTTAGTCTTACCACATCGTCCATCCACACTCCAATTCTAGAAACCCATGTGACACAGATTCTTTTGTTGCCACTTTACCAGCCAGAAATCTCTGCAGCTGGTGGCACCTCTGCCCAGGTTTTGCTCAGGCCCTCTGGGCTCTCCTTGCCCACTTGGCCTGGGGGGCTGTGTTTGACTTACTCCACCGGCCCACATTCTGCATCCTCCATAGCTCTGTGCTCAGCCCACAGCTGTTCCAGGCATGCCACAGATGGCGTCCACCTTGGGCACCAGCGTCTGGATGAGGGGGACATGTAGCGATGCCCAAAAATTTAGAGATGCCAGCAACTGTGGAGCCCCAAGGGGTGTCACAGCCTTTGCTAGAAAAGTCCTGAGTCTGAGCTCCCAGCAAGTGTTACAACTCTTGTTTTTCCAGCAGCTTCCATGAACATGGGTGTGTCACAGCTCATTTGGTCCTGCTACCCACAGGTCAGTGAACGAAGGCTTGTGGTGCCCACTGTTTTTTTTTTTCTTCCCCATTGCTTGGTGAGCAGGAGGGAGGGTTACAATGTTAAAGCTCTTTTCACACCTGCTGTTCCCTCAGGTCTGGGTTCTTGTCCCACAACTAAGAAGAATGAGGTACTCAGACACTGGAGTATGAGCAAGGCAGAGAAGAATGTTATTGAGCAACAGAAAAGCTCTCAACAATGAGAAGGGCCCTGGGAGGGTAGCCCTCTGTGTGACAGGGGACCTGAAAGCAGGTAGTTGCCTCTGTGACTGAGGCTGAAGTTTTTATGGGCTCAGAATGGGGGAATGTGTGCTGATTGGTCCAAGGGTGGGCCAAGTAAAAGCACTATTTAATTGACTAACAGGCATCGAGGAAGTTCTCACTCTGGTTGTGAACTCTATCCAGAACTGGCCACTCACTCAGTTTTCAGGCTTCAGGCTGTCTTTGGCTTGAAAGTCAGGTTTCACCAGCAATCTGTCCCTGTCTGTCCAGGAATTTGTCTGTCTCCTGTCACTATCACTCACATGTTAAAAACATGTTATATGTTTTTAATTATTTACTCCTATGCATTTACATATATGTATCCGATTTGTGTCATTTATTTACAAAAGTATGATACGTTAGTTACTGCCTCATGTTTTCTTTCTGCACAGTATATCCCAGAAAGTTCTCTAAATAAGTTAATTTAGCTATAAATCATTCCTTCAGCGGCTGCATAATATTCCATTTTGTGGAAGTAAAGTAATTTGTTCTGTGTTCCAAATTGCTTAGTACTCACTTTATAGCAGCTGTTTTTCCCAGTATGAAAAAGCTGCATTATTGTATATATTTCCCCTACTGATAATGATTTATTAGTATGGAATAAATTCTCAAGAGTGAGCTGACTTGGTCAAAGGATCTTTGGATTTTTTTATTTTAACAGGGGTTTTTAGATTACTTTTGATAGTGCAGTAAAAATTTATATTTTCTTCAGTAATGTATGAGGGTATACTCTCCCTACCCACATTCCAACAACAATATATACTATGACACTTCAACAGGCTGATGTGTGCAAATGTTTCTTATTGTTACTTAATTTGTGTTTCCCTGATTAATGGGATGTTAAAGTATCTTGTTTTTCCTTATGTTTGTGGTCACTTGAGTGTGCACTTCTGTTTTGCCTTATTGTGTAGCTTGCCCATTTATTTATTGTGAATTTCTCGTTTGTTTTTGGCCCCGTTTTTGTTGATTTGATTGATAAGAAAATTATATTACATTATAGATACTAACTTTCATGTTATAGATATATTGTAGATCTCATCATTTTCAATAAGTTTTATTTTATTATTTCCCAAACAATTGCTTAGCTTTTACTTTATCTTCCTGTCCAAATTATATACGTTAAAAATAACTATTTAAAAATAATTTCTACATTGTTGTCTTGGTTAAGAATATAACCCCCATTTTTATATTATACAGACACTTAAATGCAAAGACACTTGATTTCAGAATTTTTTTCATTTTTATATTTATATTATTATTTAATGATATAATGTAGTCTTGGGAATGGAATCAATTTAAATCAAACCACCACAAAAATAGAATGCAATATTGCAATCATGATAAAATCTATTCTATTGATTTATGATGAATGAACAGGAGTTGACTAAGCAAAGAGGAGACATAATATTTCCAATAAAAAGAAGACATATATGTAAATGTCCTATTGTGAAAGCAAATTTTCATGTAGAGAAATGGGTAAGGATGAAAATATACAAGTCCTTGTAAATGGAACCTCACCTTAACCTGAAAATCTGAAAAATAATGAGAAGCCAGTAAAAGGAAGTTGTGATGTTGGTGTTGGTGGTATGCATGTTGGTGTCTGTATGAGAGAGTTTTTTTTTTGTTTGTTTGTTCGTTTTTGCATTTCAAGTGGATCACTGACTCCAGTGTGGAGAATGGATTGGATGAGCAAGAGTGAAGGTAGATAGACAGTAGGTAGTTGCTTATGAGTTGCATGGCCTTGAGTGGTATTGATAGAAAAGGTAAAAAGTGAGATTATGTGAGATATTGAGGAAGTAAATGCATTGTTGCTGATGCACCGAATATGGGAGGTAGGGCAGAGGAAGTGGCAAGGATAGTTGTATGATCCAGTGATTATTGGGCCTTTATGCCAGTCTATATGGATTTTCTTATAAGAAATTTAATACTGCTTGGTTACAGAACAGTTTTTAGCAGTGATTAGCAATTTTGGTGTTAATTTAAAGAAGGTGGACAGTAGACTCATTCAGGGTGAGTTTTGTCAGATGGAAATGATGAAGAGACAGAGGGACTGAGACAGGAGAGGCTATTGGCAAAAGCTCTTTTAAAATAATAAAACGTGAAATCTGAGCTGGTGAAGGAGAGAAGTAAAAGGAGAGAACTGAAGCATTGTAATCACATTTTGTGATTTTGATTGACTCAAGGTACATATTATACAATTTTACATTTTGTTCTCAATTCCTATTATCAAGTTTGTTCACTCTTGGGTGATCAATAAGACGTTTTTTTCTAAATACTTGCCTGGTTTCTTTTTTCAGTTCTGATCTCTGATGTTGTATGGATTCTTAATAATACTACTAGAGATTTTCTGTCCCTTCTTCTAGAGATTCTGATTCAGTTGATCTAAGAACATTATAATTACTAGAATGTTTCTCTAGCAAGCAATCTTTTAAACACATTATTCTTTTCATGGTTCTGTGGCAATTTAAATTCTCTTATCTATAGATTAGAATGATGACTGTAAGAGAGCATAAAATCCTAGATACATAGAGATAGGGAGTAGGAGGAGGTGGTATCCTGTTTCCTTTAAGAAAGGTTCCCTTCCTCCATCGAAAGGTTGGTGAGTATATTTTAAGATGCTCTGTGTACTATGAAAAAAACTTGCTCCAGACTACTATAGGGGGAGGGTGGTAGAAAGCAGTCTTAAAAAAATGTCAAGCTATATACAAGGGTTATTTTTCTTCTGAGAAAAACATAAAAGTGGCCTTTTTCATGTCTTTATGGATAGAGATTCTGGGGGCTAACCTGTCTATCTTCCTTATGATTTTGCCATGATAGATGTTTACTTTTTAGGAGAATTATCTACTTACTTCCTTTCTACATCAATTTATGTTCAACATTTAATACCCTCCTTTTCACATTTCCTCCTTTAGCAAATTAATTTAGTCAACAGTGGCATAAAGATAATTATTGCATCTCATGGCTTTAACGTTTAAGATCTGACTATACAATGAATTTAATCATGGAGTCTCAAGAAAATTGGGCACACCAAGGCTGAATTACTTAAAGAGAGAGCCTGGGTAGCTACCTGAAAGGCCGTTTGGAGGAGACTGCAGCCATTAGTAGGTTAATGATTTAGGATTAGAATTTGTAGGTATTTACTTCTCTCACTTCAGTCTTTATATCCACAATTGTAGAGAGATCTTGAGATGAAATGACCACTTTTCCAGGGAAATTAAGTTGAGAGAAGAGATTTGTATTGAAACTGCACCTAAAAATTCAATGTATCAAGTTCTTTCTTTTGTGCTGTTGTAAAAGATAACTTTCATGGAAAGAGGCTTTGAAATCAATAAAATAGGTTTTGGTACCCATTAACCATCCCACTTTCCACCTCCCCCATGCCCACTACTTTTCCCAGCTTTTGGTAAGCATCATTCTACTCTATATCTCCATGAGTTCAGTTATTCTATTTTTCAGTTCCCACAAATGAGTGAGAACATGCACAATTTTTAACATAATGTCCTCTAGTTCTATTCATGTTGTTGCAAATGACAGGATCTCATTATTTTAATGGTTTTTTTGTATTTTTATAATGTATAAAACTTTAATTGTAAATACAATAATTTAAAGGAAGGTTTTAAAAAATGATACTTTCATTCCTGCTGTGCCACTTCTAGCACCAGTAGTTAAAATAATTATTTCATTTTTGAAGAATAAATGGAAATAAACTTGTTGTGGTAAATGAACACCTGTGGTTAATATGACCCCTGTGGCTATGAACACTCTAGATGAAGGCTTAATTTCTTTAGGTAGTATATGCTATAAAGTTACAGTTTGCTAACATACAATAAAACACCTAAGCATTGGGGTAGGCAAGATCAAGAAGGTTTAGTTACTTCCACGGTTTTGCTTCAATTAAAAACTGAACAATTTTCACAAAACCCCAAAGTTGGGGGAAGATGGGAGTTGTAAGACCTGTTATACATGAAAAAAATTAGAATCATTATTTATTATATGATTATGTCAGAATAAATTTGAAAATGGAATACCATCATAGCAATGTTAGTGTTAGAGAGCATTGCATAAACAAACTGACATACATAGACTTCAAGACCAGAGGCTAATAGGGCTTCTGAATCTCTTCTAATATGTATCTCATCACAATTCCTTCCTAAAACTTGCTTATTAATCAGGCTGAGGAGATGGAAGCTACACTGTTAAAAGCTTGCTCATTCTTGCAAAACTTAACTCTCTTTTAGCTTCAGAAGTTTCTAAAGACACATTTAATGTGCATGAGTAAAGCATTATTACTTTCATTTGGTAACTTGGAACTTTAATCAGTGCCAAATATTAAGCATTATTTTATACACCTAGGTTTGCATGCAGAGAAGATTAGAGAAAAATCTACTGATTAATTAGGAAGTCCTGTTTTATTTCTTTGTTTCATTTGCTCTTAATTTCTGGTCTCATCAACAAAGTTTTTGTTCTGTGAGTGTTATATGCTGCAGTGTCATCAATAAAACAAAGACACCATTTCAGCATGTCATTCCAAAAATGTCAATATTTTCTCTCAAAGAAAAAAAGTGCACACTGATGACAATAATTAGGAAGACAAAGTAGAAAATGGGTGTTTGAGAAAAAAATGTTATTAAGCCCCAAGCCTGATTTAAGTGTGTGGGTAACATTTTACTCTCAGCTCATTACAAAACCCTGCTGGAGAACAGCAAAAAACACTGTTAAAGTAGATAGTTAGAAGTATCAGGTCATTAGGATTTATGTCAGCACTGCTCTGAAAGGAAGGCATATTTTTCCTTCTGAGTCTGAAGTGTTGTTTTGGTCCATTGTCAGCTGGAAAACAGATGTCTTATAGGCAAGGTGTTTGCTGCACTACATCACCTAGTGGAAGGTGGTGCTTCATTCTACCTAGGGGAATAGAGAATTGTGTTTCAGATTTAACCAACTAGGGATGACGTTCTAGAGTAGTATACAATTCATTGTGCGCAAGTTATTTATTTAGGACATAGAGTCCACTGAGTGCAATGTCAAGTAACTGAAACTTAAATTGGTTTGCATTAGTAGCACATAATCCTAAATATGGAACGATAGACGATTTGTGCATTTAGGCAATCAATGAGTGAGACTTAACAATTACTGATTGTCATAAATGCCAACTAAAAACTTACTAATTTTGAAAATTTCATATTTTCATAATGTTTTGTGTTTTAGGCACTATTTTCATGTGTGTTGCCCCTACAGTGTTAACAGACAGGGATTGCTGTTTCACTAGAATCTTTGAGGTTTTCTGGTTTTATTTTTTTTAGAAGTTAGTTTAGATATTTGCATAGTGAAAAATATTCAACCCAGCATAGGAGTTCTAACAGATGGCCATATAACCTCTGTTTGAAAATATTCTGTGACAGTGTGTTCATTATGCTATCATCCATTTTAGCCTAACACTACATGCTGTTGTCTTCTTTTTATGCAAGAAAATATAGAACTTTTGCAATATCTAATCTATTTTGTAGCCTAGGAAAACAGACAGTCAGGAATTTCTGGTAATGAGCATCACAATTAAGATGAAGTAAGACAAATACCAATGCACTTTATTTCTCATCATTGACTGGAATCTTTCTGCAGATTTTAAATTTGGGTGATGAATAAACTGGATGGAATCTAGTAGCAGTACTTGGCAATGTAATTATGAACTGATAGAAGACAGACACAAATTTTTAACGTGATAACAAAATCCTAAATTTATTCCTTTTTTGTGATGCTGAAGTCCTAAAACCAGTGACAATGAGGACTGTGTAACAAATAAGAGATAATTCTGCAACTGATAAATATCAACATTCTTAACTATGCTGTTTCTTTTAAAAAATTCCGTGACATAAGTTTATTTCAAATTCTTTGAAGTAAAAGGAAGTATTGATTAATTTTGCTAGTATCACTCACACAGAAAGTTTAGAAGGCCATGTTTTAATTAAAGCAGAAAACAAAAATTCATGGCTCATGTATTTGGTTAAATTATGATTATATTTTATTTCCTAGTGAATTGTAACCCATAGTACTCAGCCAGGATCTAAATCAAGCTTGAATACCCCAAAGAGCTTTCTAAAGCAATGTCCTCATCCACTGACAATTGAAAAATAAAAGTGTTAGGTGAAAAGAGGACTTAAAAAAATGTTATAACAAAATGATTCTGTCCTGAATCCACAGATGACCTGAGAAACAGTCTTTGCTAGTTTCCAAATATAGTTATGGATTAAATTGGAAAATTAATTTTAATTGATTTCTATATGAGAGAATGACCATCTAAGAGTGGTTGCCTCTTGTAATAAATTTAAATTCTACAAACACTCATGGTTTGTCTAATTACAATATATATTTATTACCTTTAGTAACCAGCCCCAAATCCAGTATGTGCCTTTTTAGTAGTAGTGAGTGAGGTTAGTAATCAAAGCTTGCCACAAAGTTTTCATTGTATAAATGGAAATAAATCAACATGCAGAAAAAAATATCATAATGATTTTACAGACTTGGGCATGATATGATAAAGAATATTTTTATAACATGGACTTATTGACAAGTCAGAGAGCTTAGGAATTTCTGCAATAAATAATAGATATTTCATATAGAATGGAGATTACTAGCTTGAAAGCCAATGAGTATTTAATGCTGCAATTGCATTTACATTTCTCAAATGCTGAACTAACACTCTAATTTCCACTTTAAAGAGAAATAAATTACAAAAGAAAAAACTTTGCTCTGAAATCAGTGTGCTGGTTTCTTTGACTATAAATGCTTTATTTATTTGTCATTAGTTTTTAAAGATAGAAAACAGTGCACAGTTTCATGACTTTCTAGAGTGCATTATGATAAATTTAATATTAGTGATAAAGGTTTCCTGTCTAAGGGTAAGATGAAAAATTTTAAAGATGCTAAATAAATATTGATACCTTATAGAAATTTTGGATGTTCTGTTATGATAATAAAATAAAGAACATTGCAGGGGTCAGGCGCAGTGGTTCACGCCTGTAATTCCAACCCTTTGGGAGGCCATGGAAGGTAAATCACTTGAGCTTAGGAGTTCGAGACCAGCCTGAGCAGTACGGCAAAACCCTGCCTTTACAAAAAACACAAAAATTAGCTGAGTCTGGTGGCAAGTGCCTGTCTGTAGTCTCAGCTACTTGGGAAGTTAAGGTGGGAAGATTGTTTGAGCCCAAGGAGGTTGAGCCTACACAGTGAGCCGTGACCATGCACTCCAGCCTGGGTGGCAGAGTGAGACCCTATCTCAACAACCAAAATGAAACAATAGATGTAAGATTAAGTCAGAAAGTCAGATTCATTCTCTCTTACCTAGAAATTAAAGACATTATGGAAGACTCTGAACTACATTGCATTTTGATTAATGATTAATCCTAATAGAAGAAACAATTGTCCTACTCGTTAGGTACCCATACCTTAAACATTTTGAAAAGGCAATTAATGATTCTTGCAATACTTCTACTGATCAAAAAAATCCACTAACAAATATTCATTGCTTATTTGACAGTGTATTAAGAAGAAAACAGGCGAGTCATTGTACACCATCAGAAAAATTGATTATCCTTCTGTAGCTTTGCCCCTCAGTTGTCTTTTATAATATATATCACCTTGGCTGATAGCACACCATCTTGAGTACTCTCCTTCTAGAGCTGTATTCATTTTATCATTTGCTTCCAACGAACCTGCTTGATATATAGATTTCTGCTGTAAAAATCGATCTTATAATACATGTTTGCCATACATAAGTTTCCAATTGCTTTGAAACTATTGATTGGCAGTCTTTAAGAGCTTACTGACTTTAGCAACAACATCACAGATTTATTAAAAAGCCCAAATATTCTTTCATATCCTGTACCAGTAAAAGAGTTTGTATTATTTTTATTTTCATTTTAAAACAGAGATTAGTGTTCATTCAGATACCCTCAGGCCCATTTATATTTCCTCTGCCACAAAACATAAATCTAATCTATTATGCTGTTTCTTTTTTCTGGTGTATGTACTTCTTTTGAATATGGTATCAATCTGCAATGTACATACAAATTCAATTATCCTGAACATACTGGCCTGATTATACAGTCATCACAGTTACATACAGTTTTGGTTTTCACACAAGATTTAACATTTGCAGATATTAAATTTATAATTAAATCTTCTCAAATAATTTGTTTCCTTAAAAATAAAATTATTAAGACAAATTGCCTTAATAGCAATTTGCTATTGACTGAAGCTTCAATAGCAATTTACTATTGAAGCATGATGACTGACCTATTGTATTTCCAAAGACATTCCTAGGTATACTTTTGAAAGATAAAATATTTTTATTTTAGGAAAATTCTAATTTACATTTTCACTGCAGGTGCTATCAAAAGTGCTGAAAATAAACAAACATGTCACCACAAAGTAGCTTTGTAAGTAATATTCTAAGAAATTACACTAGGGCTGCAATTTACCATGGTATTATATTATAGGATTATATAATCTTGTGGAAAAACACGTGAAGAGATAGCCAATTTCCACCATGTTAATTTGTAAACTCAGGAACATTTAACATATCTTTTGTACAAGTCAAAAAAGTGTGAATATCCTTTCCAAAATTTTAATAGCCATAGAGTTTTTTTTAGGGTCATATTAATTATCACCCATTTTTACTTAGTTTTGGGTTCTTAAACTTTACACATGTTTAGGACTTCACTAAACCTATACCATAGAGAATATTTCAGAACTTATTGTTACCATTAAAAAGTTTAAATTTTCTCCATTTATAAAATCCTCTTTTTTCCCCCTGCTGAAATACATATTCTTCTTAACTAAAATTTCTTTCTCTTTTTGAACAATTTTTTATGACTACTTTCTTTTTCCATAAGCCCCATATAAAGACTTCACTCATATCTATAAAAAAGAGGCTTTCTAATGTTGCCTTAGGGAAGATTAGGAAGTATTCAGACATAATGGCTTCTATAGTTATTAACATATTTTATAAAATATTGCCTTAAAATTCACATGAAAAGGACAGATAATTTGCAATATGAAATGGTCTATTTTAGTTTTTTTCCTTAGCAAATGAGTTTGGATTAGTATAAACATCTTGCCTATTCCTAGACATGAAACTTAACTTATTCTCAAAGCTAAGCAGTATTTTCTTATATATAAAGGAATGAATGGAGTCTGGGTCTGAAAATAAAGTTTATGTATCTCTCTGTATTCCATGTTTGTTATTATCTTCCCATATAACACAGGTCACAGATGCAAGCAGAGCCTTACAAGGGAGGAAGCAACCTACTCCTTGAAATTTAATTTTTCCCCATTCAGGTCGCCAGTGAAATCATCAAAGGAGAACACGGGAAAAGTTTATATTTGCTCTTAAACCTAGGAGAGTTTGTAACTCACAGGTGGGAAACACCAAGAATAACTGTTATACCCTGAAGATATAAGCAACACATTAAAGACCAATTTTCAAATATGCTACAAACCACAAATAGTACAGGTCCTGGGAAAATACATAATTCTATAAAGGTTTGGAATGTGACACTGGTCATTAATATGGCATTTAAACTGCCTTTATTTAAAGAAAATCAATAACATTCTTAAAAACTTTCAGTATAGGTTCATTAGTACTGTATGTCATCTAATTGGTAGTAACAAAGAAGTAAATTAACTAAAAAACACAAATTCATAAATAAAATAAGTGGTTTAAAAATAATGTGCTACATTTCTAATTCACTTAATGAAGAAAAAAGAGTAAATATTAACACAGAAAACATAACTTTTACAAATATTAATATAAAATTTTTATCTATGTACAGTGGTGAGAAATAAGTTTTTTTCTACTAAGATCAGCAAGAAGGAAAGAATATAATTTCTCACCACTCTTATTCAACAATGTACCAGAAGTCCTATCAAACACAATAAGACATAAAAAGAAAATGAAAGCTATACATATCGAGAAAGAAAAAACAAAATTGCTTTTGTTTGTAGACAGCATGATTGTCTGTGTAGAAAATCCAAAGACTGAACAAAAATTCCTGGAACTAATAAATGATTTCAGCATGTTGCAAGATAATATACAAAAATGCAAGATAATATACAAGGTTAATACCTAAAAATCAATTGCTTTTCTATAAACCAAGAATGAACAATTAGATATTGAAGTTAATAACTAACAACATTTACATTGGCATCAAAAATGAAATATATAAATATATAAATCTATCAAAATCCATATATCATATATATGGAAATATACATATTTGTATATACTATATATTAAATATATATATTTTTCATTATGGAAGTTTTTAGTTTTTCAGATATATGTATTTCCAGATGTATTTATAATATATATTTTATGTATTTCTAGATATACAAAAAAACATATATTCCAGATATATATCTAATTAGATATATGTCTATTAGATATTTGAATCTTTTTTCTCTCTCTATATAAACTTTAGAATCAGTTTGTTCACATCCACAAAATGACTTCTTGGGATTTTGTTTGTTGTGATTTTGTTTGAACCTGTAGATCAAGTTGGGAAGAACTAGAATATCAGGTATATTAGATTATTAGATCTAATAGATCTATATCTAGATCTATATGGACATACATATATCTGGAAAACAAAAAACTTCCATGATGAAAATTGAAGAAAATCTAAATAAATGGAGAAGTATTCATGTTTATGGATAAGAAAACCCAATATTGTAAATATGTCAGTTCTTCCCAACTTGATCTACAGATTCAAACAAAATCTCAACAAACAAAATCCCAAGAAGTTGCTTTGTGGATACGAACAAATGGATTCTAAAGTTTATATATAGAGAAAGGAGACTCAAAATAGCCAAGACAAAATAGCAGAACAAAGAGAACTGATACCACCTGAACTTCAAGATATACTACTATAAAGCTAATAGAATCAAGACATTGTGGTATGAAAAGTAGACAAATAAATCAATGGAACAGAATAGAGAGCCCAGAAATACATGTATATAAGTATATTTAGCTGGCCTTTGAAAAAGGAGGAAAGGCAATTTAATGGAAAAAGGATAGTATTTCAACAAATGGTGTTGGAACGACTGGACATCTACATACAAAAAATAAATCTAGACGCTGACTTTCTACTTTTCACAAAAATTAACTGAAAATAGATCATAGACCTAAACGCAAAACACAAAACTATAAAACTCCCAGAAGGTAAGATAGTAGTAAATTTAAATGTCCTTGGGTATGGTGATGACTTTTTATACACAATCATAAAAAAAAAAGAAATTTTGTCATTTGCAACAATGTAGATGGACCTGAAGGGTACCATGCTGAGTAAAATAAGCCAGGCACAAAAATACAAGTACTGCAGGACCTCGCTTACACGTGGACTCTAGAAGTGCTCCTTGGTATATACCCAAAGGAAAACTTTTGTTCATGCAAAACCTGTACCCAGACATTTGTTGCAGTGTTAGTCATCTTTCTATAGGTGAATAGATATAAACAAACTGTGGTACAGCCATACAATGCAATATTATTTAGTTAAAAAAGAAATGAGCAGGAATGCCAAGGAAAGGTATAAGGAAACCCTAAGTACATATTACTAAGTGAAAGACACCATCTGAGGAGGCTACATATTGTGATTCTAATTAATTATATCACACTCTAAAAGTGAAAACTATGGAAACAGTAAAAAGATCAGTGGTTGCCAGTAGGTTGGGGGGAGACAGGGTAGGATGAATAGGTGGAAAATAAGTGATTTTTAGGGCAGTGACATTATTTTATATGATATTCTAATGGTGAGTACATGTCATTGTACGTTTGTCAAAACTCACAGAATGTACAACACAAAGAAAGTTCCCAAATGTAAACTCCGGACTTCAATTCAAAATAATGTCTAAATCTTGCCTCATTGATTACAAAAAATACACCACACTAATTCACAATGTTAATGATAGGGGAAACTATTTGTGTGTAAAGGGGGTATTTGGATACTATAGTTTCCACATAATTTTTCTATATACCTAACAGTTCTCTAAGAATAGCCTATTGTATGTATAAGAAGTAAATTTGTAACCTCAATTAAATAATTTTGTGTGAAATATGTAAATGTGACTCCAAGTGAAGAAAAATAACAATCATGAAAATAATGAAAAAAGTGTTCAATAATTACCTCCAAATAAGTTGCTAGAATCAAGAAATTTTTTGATAGAAATAATTCCATCATGAATCAGATAACTTACAAACTATATACAAAATGACCTATATTAAAGGAAAAGTTACAAAATAATTGCATGAATCTAGAAAATCTCAGATTTCAAAATACAGTAAATACAACAAAAAAGAAAAAGTATATTTTATACACTTTTGTGGAAAAATCTTAAATTATTAACATAGCAAATCTGATAGCATTAAACTGTATTAAAATTGTATTAAATAGTATAAATTGTCTTAAAATTATATTATATTTTTAAAAATGTTACTATAATAGGAATATTACCAAATACAAATTGTTCCATTAATCTAAGAATATTTCAATATATAAATTCACATAATTCATTGTATTATTGAAGATTATATCATAAAAGATGATAACAAAAGATAAAGGGATCATTTTGATAGATGCAAAAATAATATTTGCTGAAAATCTTATCTATATTTAAAAAACCTTTTGGTAAAAGAGAAATAGGGATATACTTTACAAGATCAAGGATATCTATACTAGCCACTAGTAAAAGTCAAACTGAATGGTCATAAAACAGTGCAGAAGTTTCATTAAAATTAACGAGACTGTGATTTTACCTAGTTCTGGAAAGAAAAAAAAGTATAATGTATAAATCTAGAGAGAGGAAAAAACTATAAATCTTTAAAATAACTAAGTTCAGCAGTTTCTGTAGACAAAGATGGTAATCAGTCAATAGATCTCATGTTGATAAACAACTCTTCCCACATTGAAAAATATTTTTATTCATAGTAGCAACAAAATAAATTTATTTATTTATTTGAGACAGGATCTCACTCCTGTTGCCCAGGCTGGAGTGAAGTGGTGTAATCACGGCTCACTGCAGCCTCCACCTCCCAGGATTAGGTGATTCTCCTACCTCAGCCTCCCAGCAGCTGGGACTATAAGTATGCATCACCACGCCTGACTAATTTTTTTGTATTTTTTGCAGAGATAAAGTTTCATCATGTTGCCCAGGCTGGTCTCGAACTCCTGACTTCAAGTGATCCGCCCCCTCTTAGCTCCCCAAAGTGCTGGGATTACAGCCATGAGCCACTGCACCCAGCACAAAATAAATGTAAAAGTGGAAAGTTAACAAAGTAAGGACAAGAAAAAAGTGGAAAAAAATAACTGTAAGGAAAAACAAAAAAAAATATTTTGATGTATATAAAATATTTGAAGAAACAATTAGAAAGCTTATTCTTGCAAGCTCGTCAGTTTTACTGAAATTGCTACCTTGTTGCAATTCCCATCGAAATCTTTTGGGAATGTTCATGGTGATAATATTCTAATATTCACCTGAAAACTGAGTATCTTAACAGGTCCTCTTGCATATGAGTAGTCTGAAGAATTATAATAATAGGGAATTTGTGCACCTATAGTTTTAAGTGTAATATAAATCTACTGTAATTAAAATTATAGGCCAGGCACGGTGACTCACACCTGTAATCCCAGCACTTTGGGAGGCTGAGAAGAAAGGATCACTTGAGACCAAGAGTTTGAGACCAACCTGGGCAATATAGGGAGATCCTGTATCTACAAAAAAATTTAAAAATTAGCTGGGTGTGGTGGTGCATGCCTGTAGTTCCAACTGCTAGGAAGACTTAAGTGGAAGATTGCTTGAGGCAAGGAGGCAAAGGTTGCAGTGAAGCCTAGATTTTGTTAGTACACTCCAGCTTGGGTGACATAGGGAGACCCTGTCTAAACAAACAAACAAACAAAAAAGATCATATGATTTTGGACCATTAAAAAAAGAAGTGTACCTACTTCTATGCATAAAAGAGTAACAGAGAGTAGATTTACTCTGCTACCTTAAACAAATGAAAGAATCAGGCAGAATATATGAGCTAACGTTTTTTAGACATTGGACAATAGGTAACACAAAATGAAGTTTGCTAAAAGAAGGAAAACAAATGAAGTGCTCCTTAAAATTGTCCAGCATATCATCGGAGAGTTTCCAGGAAGCACCACATGAGAGGAAAGTCAAACAGAATCCAGTGGTCTCTTTGACATAAAGAGACATAGTTGTGAATTTGGGAGGTTTGGGTGGTTAGAATTTTCAGGGTATGATACAGGAAAGCATAACGTGGAGAAGAGAGAGGTGGAAAGAGAGAGAGAGAGCTCTGGAAATCTGTACAAGACCTTGACATCTGCAGCATAGACATCTACATTTGAAATCCAGCTCATGACAGGCTACTGAGACCTGGCACAAATGGAGCACCTGACCATGGGCCATTAGACACCTGAATATGCAACCAGAACTGCTTACCTGGATTCCGGGTGCTATCAGAATCACAAAGTCTTTTTCTATTGTTTTTCCTTTTAAAAATAAATATTTATTTTATCTCTACCACATGACTAACACTGTTATAAGTACTTACACTTAAGTTATCTTACTTTTCCTCTAAGATGACACCTCTGATCTATGATCCTCATTGTTTTCCCTTGTCAATCTAAGTTTCCTTCCTGAGCATTCTGCTGTTGTCCCTTTCCTTTCCATCATTTCTTTTACTAGCTACTTATTGAACTTCTGTGCCATGTGAGGCAGTGTGCTAGATTATTTAAGGCAAGAATGGGCAAACTTTTTGGTAAAGGTCTAGGTAGTAAATATTTTTGGCTTAGCTGGCCATATTGTGTTGGTTGCAACAACTCAACTCTGTCTTTGTAGTATAAAAGGCATGACAATATGGGAATGGTTGTGCAATAAGACATTGCAAAAGAAGCAGCTGGATAGAATCGGCACATGGATCTGATTTGTTAACCTCTGAATTAAGAGACTGAAGTATCCCACACCATCAAGAAGTTTGCAGTATACTAAAAGATTTATGTGTAAAGATACATTTAATTGCAAAGCATAATGAAATGGGTATAAGAACATGATTTCAAGTGATGTGTTAGAAGAATAAAGAGAAAAAACAGATTAACAATCAAAGACTTTAGTTAAGAGTTTTCATGTGAGTGGCCTTAAATGACGGAGAGAAAAAAAGGAATGTTGCAGTTAAAATATTTGGCTAAACACCAAAACAAAGGGAATAAAATTGTGAAATTTTACTTATTCTCACATTCACTTTGATGAATTCATTACTCAAAGCAGCTTCTGATGATAAATTTTGAATCTAGTGCCAAGTCATTTGTTACAGGGTTAGGTGACCATGTGTCAACTTCTTGTTGCTTTTAAAGTCTTAGATTATTTCTAACAGAAAACCACAAATGAATGAAATATTCTTATCTAAAGTAAAGACGATTTATTATTTTCCAGATGACGTTTGAAACAATTCAGTGTTCTACAATGTATTGACAATAACTAGGTAAAATCATTTATTACTGTGGTAGTAAATTAGCCATTTATATATAATACAATAAATGATCACATAGAATCAATTGTCATCTGAGTACCAGTAAAGATATTCAGAGATTAGCTGACAGGGTATATAAAGGTATAGTATAATAATTGTATTCAAAAGACTATATTGAATTAATTTCAATAACCAAAGGTAAAAATGAGGGTAGTATATTAGTCCATTCTCATACTGCTAATAAAGATATACCCTAGACTGGTAATTTATAAAGGAAAGAGGTTTAACTGACTCACAGTTCAGCATGGCTGGGGAGACCTCACAATCATGGTGGAAGACAGGAGAGGTACAAAGGCACATCTTGCATGGCAGCAGGCAAGAGAGCATTTTCAGGGAAACTTCCCTTTATAAAACCATCAGATCACTTGAGACTTATTCATTGTCATGAGAACAGCATGGGAAAACGCCACCCCATGATTAAATTATCTCTCACCAGGTTCCCCTCCATGACATGTGGTGATTATGGGATATGATTTGCGTGAGGGCGCAGCCAAACCATATCTTTCCACCCCAGCCTCTCCCAAATCTCATGCCCTCACATTTCAAAACCAATCATGTTTTCCCACCAGTCCCCCAAAGTCTTAACTCATTTCAACATTAACGCAAAAGTTGATAGTCCAAAGACTCATCTGAGACAAGGCAAGTCCCTTCCATTTATGAACCTGTAAAATCAAAAGCAAGTTAGATACTTCCTAGATGCAATAGGGGTACAGGCATTGGGTAAATACACCCATTCCAAATGAAATAAATTGGCCAAAAGGAAGGAGCAACAGGTCCCATGCAAGTCTGAAATCCAACAGAGCAGTCAAATCTTAAAGCTCCAAAATGATTTTCTGTGACTCCATGTCTCACATACAGGGCACACTGATGTAAGAGGTGGGCTCCCACAGCCTTGGGTAGCTCCACCCTTGTGGTATTGCAGAGTACAGCCCCCCAACTGGCTGCTTTCTTGGACTGGCATTGAGTATATGTGGCTTCTTGAGGCTCATGGTGCAAGTGGTCAGTGGATCTGCCATTCTGGGGTCTGGAAGACTGTAGCCCTCTTCTCACAGTTCCACTAGGCAGTGCTCCAGTGGGGACTCTGTTTGGGACCTTTAAGCCCACATTCCCCTTCCTCACTGCCCTAGCAGAGGTTCTTCATGAGGGCCCCACCCCTGCAGCACCTCTGCCTGGACATCCAGGCATTTTTATACATCATCTGAAATCTAGGCCAAAGTTCCCAAACCTGAATTTTTCACTTCTGTGCACCTGCAGGCTCAACACCACATGGAAGCTGTGAAGGCTTGAGGCTTGCACCCTCTGAAGCCACTGTCTGAGCTGTAGCTTGGCCCCTTTTAGCCATGGCTATAGTGGCTGGTATGCAGGGCACCAAGTCCCAAGACTGCACACAGCAGGGGGTCCCTAGACCCAGCCCAGGAAACCATTTTTCCCTTCTAGGCCGCCTTCCAGCCTGTGATGGGAGGAGCTGCTGCAAAGGTATCTGACATTCCTTGGAGAAATTAGGATCCTTGTTACTTATGCAAATTTCTGCAGCAGGCTTGAATTTCTCCCCAGAAAATGTGTGTTTCTTTTCTATTGCACCATCAGGCTGCAAATTTTCCAAACTTTTATGCTCTGCTTCCTCTTGAATGCTTTTCTGCTTAGACATTTTTTCCACCAAATGTTCCCAATCATCTCTCTCAAGTTCAAAGTTCCACAGATCTCTAGGACAGGAGCAAAATGTCACCAGTGTCTTTGCTAAATCACAGCAAGAATCACCTATGTTTCAATTTCCAACAAGTTCCTCATCTCCACCTGAGACCACCTCAGCCTGGACTTCGTTGTCTGTGTCACTGTCAGCATTTTGGTCAAAGACATGCAACAAGTCTCTAGGAAGTTCCAAACTTTCCCGCACCTTCCTGTCTTCTGAGCCCTCCAAGTCTCTAGGGAGTTCCAAACTTTCCCACATTTGTCTACCTTCTTCTAAGCCTTCCAAACTGTTCCAATCTCTGCCCATTACCCAGTTCCAAAGTTGCTTTCACATTTTCAGGTGTCTTTACAGCAGTACCCCACTCTACCAGTACCAATTTACTGTATTAGTCCATTCTTATTGCTAATAAAGACATCCCGAGACTGTGCAATTTATAAAGGAAAGAGATTTAAGTAACTCACAGTTCTACATGGCTGGGGAGGCCTCACAATCATGGTGGAAGGCAAAGGAGGAGCAAAGGCAGACCTTATAGGGCAGAAGGTAAGAGAGTGTGTGCAGAGGAATGGCCCTTTATAAAACCATCAGATCTCATGAGACTTATTCACTATCACGAGAACAGCATGAGAAAAGCCTGCCCCCGTGATTCAATGACCTCCCACTGGGTCCCTTCCACAAAATGTGGCGATTATGTTAGCTACAATTTAGGATAAAATTTGGGTGAGGATGCAGTCAAACCAGATCAGATAGAATCATAGAGATTAGTTTGAGTTTATAATTTGTTAATTAATAGGAGCTTAAATTTAAGTTGATGGAATTTAAAAATTGTAAAGAATGCTAACTGCTATTTACCTTGGCCAACTGATTTTAAGGATTAAAAATCTAAGAAATATTAGACAAATAGCTCAAGGTCACTCTACTAAGAAACAAAGGCAGTGAGGGCTGGGTACGGTGACACACACCTGTAATCCCAGAAATTTGGGAGACCGAGATAGGTGAATCATCTGAGGTCAGGAGTTCGAGATCATTCTGGCCAACATGGTGAATCCCGTCTCTACTAAAAATACAAAAATAGCTGGGAGTTGTGGCACACATCTGTAATCCCAGCTACTCGAGAGGCTGAGGCAGGAGAATCGCTTGCACCTGGGAGGTGGAGGTTGCAGTGAGCCGAGATGGTGTCATTGCACTGCAGCCTGGGTGACAGTGAGATTCTTGTCTCAAAAAAGAAAAAAGAAACAAAAGCAGTGAGAACTTGGGCTTCCATCTCAATTGCAATTTTTTGATCCTTTACTCAAATTTTGAATAAAGGCCTTGTTTTATCAGCACTATCTGTGACTCATTAATTATCAGAGGGGGACTATTTGACTATGAAGTGACAATATTTATCTTTATTATAATACATTTAAAAATGGTAATTTTTCCTCTTAGAATTTATTGAAAATATTCTATTTTCTTCAATATCAAATTGAGCTCCACTATCTTTTATTAAAAATTGCCATAGCTAAATAATTTGCTGGATTTGGTAATTACTGGAGTTCCATATTTACATTCTAGTTCCTCCTTGGGCCTCTGGGAATTCCAAGTGCAGTCAAACTGCCTGTCTAATAATGTACTACAGCCTATCGTGTTGGTCCCTTGAAGAGTTCTGCAGGGAAATGGGTGTAGGTAAAATGGAGGTAAGGATCAACACTTAAAGTTCATAGGCAGACATTTCCTAGATGTATCTTTAAAAGAGAAAGGGCAGATATTTAAAGATATCGTCTTTGACCACCATATCTTAGAATCAGGGACTTCACTCTGTAAAATGAATAAAGTTTTAAATAAATATCAAGAATATTTTATCATATGCATATATTCAGTTATATTTTTGAATAATATATTTTTCATTTATACTTTTCTGATTAACAAAGAATTTAGGATTACATGAATTATAGAATTTTAGAAAGGTAAATCAACACAAAGACTTGCAAGAGTTAAACCAAAAGGAAATCTGCAATTTTCAGTATAGAGAAGGCAGGAAATAAAACTGTGATGGTGTAGGGGAAAAAGTCAAGATGGCTAATTAGATGCAGCCAGGAGGAACTTCTCCCATGGGGACCAGACCGTAAGTAGAGTGGTATATGCTTAACAGATCTTCCAAAAGAAGAAACTGAAAGTGGACAGAGGGAGAACACAGACCTCGGACTGAAAGGGGAGGAAGCTGGGTACCCTGCATGGGGTTGCCTAGCACCAGGAATCATTTCTGGTGCCAAGTAGCTCCTAGGGAAGGAGTGAGTGAAATAGACATGGAGTAACCCACTCTTGCCATATACCTCTGGGATCATAGCTGTGGGAGATCCTATGACCCCCACAGACATATGAGCTGGCAGGGAGAACTGCCCAGAGGTTTGGGGAGACAGAACTCCAGCCTGTATTGAGCCCAGAGGGTTTGGTGTGGGAACTATGGCAGTGGAGCATGGCTATGGGTCTCCATCAACTAAGGCTCAACAAATTCCTCTAGGAAGCTTAGGCTTTGTTAGCTGCCATACCTGGACAGAGCAGGGCTGTCTTGCCTGTGGATGGGGCCAGTCTGATCTGTCTGCTAGCATCTCCCAGGGTCCTGTCTGGCCACATTCGCTTAAAGTGCAGCTTCAGTTGCCCAGCCAAAGTGCTTGCCAGCAGTCACTGCCATAGCTCTTTCACTGGTACACCCTGTTGGAACACTTTTGCAGACAGATCCCCACAAGCATGCACAAGTCCACAGCCTACCCTCATCAGTGTGTGTAGTGTGCACTCATCCGTAGCCTCCCTTACTGCCCCACTGGCGCACATGCACACAGGGATCCGCCATCGCCATACTGGAGCACTTGCTCCAGCAGCCTCCATTGGAGTTCTGCTGTCAGTGGACTGGGAACACCTTGGCTCCTCCAGTGCATCAAGCGATTAACATCAGGGAGCTAGAGAATAAAGCTCTGGGCCTGATCCTAGCCCTTCAGAGTTACAGCATGCATCCCAGAAGTGCTGACCTGAGCTTTGCTCCTTAAAGCATGTAGGAACAAAGCCAATTGACTAAACCCAACTTATACCACAGTCAAACCCTCAAGGGCATCAAAGAATATAAAAGCAAAAAGCCACATCCAAACCATCCAAAAGACAGCAATTTCAAGTATTAAAGAAACATTAACCCATATAGATGAGACAGAACCAACATAAGAACTCAGGGAACTCTAAAAGCCAGAGCATCTTCTTACCTCCAAATGACCATACTAAATACAGCAGACTGATGGGTCTTGACTCTTTAACCAAAACAGCATGGTACTGGTTCCAAAACAGAGATATAGACCAATGGAACAGAACAGAGTCCTCAGAAATAATACCACACATCTACAGCCATCTGATCTTTGACAAACCTGACAAAAACAAGAAATGGGGAAAGGATTCCCTATTTAATAAATGGTGCTGGGAAAATTGGCTAGCCATAAGTAGAAAGCTGAAACTGGATCCTTTCCTTACTCCTTATACGAAAATTAATTCAAGATGGATTAGAGACTTAAATGTTAGACCTAATACCATAAACACCCTAGAGGAAAACCTAGGTAGTACCATTCAGGACATAGGCATGAGCAAAGACTTCATGTCTAAAACACCAAAAGCAACGGCAGCAAAAGCCAAAATTGACAAATGGGATCTCATTAAACTAAAGAGCTACTGCACAGCAAAAGAAACTACCATCAGAGTGAACAGGCAACCTACAGAATGGGAGAAAATTTTTGCAATCTACTCATCTGACAAAGGGCTAATATCCAGAACCTACAAAGAACTCCAACAAATGTACAAGAAAAAAACAAACAACCCCATCAAAAAGTGGGCAAAGGATATGAAGAGACATTTCTCAAAAGAAGACGTTCATACAGCCAACAGACACATGAAAAAATGCTCATCATCACTGGCCATCAGAGAAATGCAAATCAAAACCACAATGAGATACCATCTCACACCAGTTAGAATGGCGATCATTAAAAAGTCAGGAAACAACAGGTGCTGGAGAGGATGTGGAGAAATAGGAACACTTTTACACTGTTGGTGGGATTGTAAACTAGTTCAACCATTATGGAAAACAGTATGGTGATTCCTCAAGGATCTAGAACTAGATGTACCATATGACCCAGTCATCCCATTACTGGGTATATATCCAGAGGATTATAAATCATGCTGCTATAAAGACACATGCACACGTATGTTTATTGTGGCACTATTCACAATAGCAAAGACTTGGAATCACAATGTCCATCAGTGGCAGACTGGATTAAGAAAATGTGGCACATATACACTATGGAATACTATGCAGCCATAAAAAAGGATGAGTTTGTGTCCTTTGTAGGGACATGGATGCAGCTGGAAACCATCATTCTTAGCAAACTATCACAAGAACAGAAAACCAAACACCGCATGTTCTCACTCATAGGTGGGAACTGAACAATGAGATCACTTGGACTCGGGAAGGGGAACATCACACACCGGGGCCTATCATGGGGAGGGGAGAGGGGGGAAGGATTGCATTGGGAATTATACCTGATGTAAATGACGAGTTGATGGGTGCTGACGAGTTGATGAGTGCAGCACAGCAACATGGCACAAGTATACATATGTAACAAACCTGCACGTTATGCACATGTACCCTAGAACTTAAAGTATAATAATAATAATAATAATAATAATAATAATAAATGACCATACTAGCTCCACAATTGTTCTTAACCAGACTGAAATAGTTGAAATGACAGACATGGAATTCAGTATAGATAGTAAGGAAGCTCATTGGGATACAGGAGAAGGTTGAAAGCCAATCCAAGAAAAAGAGTATAATTGTCAAAGAGCTGAACAATAACAGAACCATTTGACGAAATAACCAAACTGAACTTTTGGAAATGAAAAGAATACTACAGTATATTCAGAGTGAGATTGGAAGCATTAATAACAGAATATGCCCAACTCAGGAAAGATTCACAGACCCCGAAGTCTGTAGCTTTGAAGCAATGCAGGCAGATAAAAATAAAGAAAAAAGAATTTAAAAAGGAACAAAACTTCGAGAAATATGGGATTATAAAAAGACCAAAGCTATAGCTCACTGGTATTCCTGAGATGAAAAGAGAGCAAGCAACTTGGAAAACATATTTGCAGATATTGTCCACAGAAATTTTCTCAGCCTCACTAGAGAGGCTGACATGTAAATTCAGGAAATTCAAAGAACTCTTGTGAGATACTAAATAAGATGACCATTTTCAAAACATGGTCATCAGATTTTCCAAAGTCAGCATGGAAGAAAAAGTCTTAAAGGCAGCTAGAGAGAAGGGGCAGGTCACGCACAAAGGGAGCCCCATCAGGCTAACAGTTGACCTTTCAAGAGAAACCTTACAAGCCAGAAGATATTGGGAGACTATATTCGTTGTCATTAAAGAAAAGAAATTCCAACAAAGAGTTTTGTATCTAGCCAAACTAAGCTTCAAATGTGAAGGAGAAATAGTCCTTTTCAAACAAGCAAATCCTAAGGAAAATCATTACCACCAGACCTACTCTACCAGGAGTCCTTAAGGGAGTGCTAAACATAGAAATGAAAGACCACCACAATACTTGCCATGAAAAAACCCCACTTAAGTGCCCAACCAATTGGCACTATAGAGCAACTATACGACAAGCCTGCATAACAACGAGCTGACAATATGATGACAGGATCAAATCTTCACATATCAATAGTAATCTTAAATGGGAATGGGTTAAACTCCCAACTTAAAAGACACAGAGTGGCAAGTTAGCTAAAGAGATATGCTTACTTCAACAGACCCATTTCACATGCAATTACACCTGTAGGCTCAAAGTAAAGGGATGGAGAAAGATCTATCAAGCAAATGGTAAACAAAAAAGAGCAGGGGTTACTATTCTTATTTCAGAAAAACAGGCTTTAAACCAACAAGGATTAAAAAGGACAAAGAGGGACATTACATAATGATAAAATGCTCAATACAACAAGAAGACTTAACTGTCCTAAATATATATGCACTTAACATTGAAGCACACAGATTTATAAAACAAGTTCTTACAGAACTACAAGGAAACTTAGATAACTACACAGTAAGAGTGGAAAACTTCAACATCCCACTGACAGTGTTAGCGCATCAAGGAAGAAAAGTAACAAAGCTATTTGAGATCTAAACTCTACACTGGACCAAATGAACCTAACAGACATCTACAGAATACTCCACCCAACAATAACAGAATATACATTCTTTTCATCTGCACATGGCACAGTCTCTAAGATCAACCACATGCTTGATCATAAAGCAACTCTCAACAAATTCAAAAGAACCAAGATCATACCAACCACACACTCTTGTCACAGCACAAGAAAAATAGAAATAAATACCAAAAATATCTCTCAAAACCATACAATTACATGGAAGTTAAACAACCTGTTCCTGAATGACTTTTGGGATAGGGATGAAATTAGGCAGAAATCTAAATATTCTTTGAAACTAATAAAAACAAAGATAAAACATATCAGAACCTGAGACATATCTAAAGCAATGTTATGAGGAAAGTTTGTATCATTAAATGCCTACATCAAGAAGTTAGATATCCAAGAAATAAGTTAATATCACACATTGAGGAACTAGAAAAACAAGAGCAAAACAACTAGCAGAAAAACAAGAGCAAAACAAAGCTAGCAGAAGACAAGGAATAACCAAAGTCAGAGATGAACTGAACAATATTGAGAAAAAATCCATACAAAAGATCAATGAAACCAAAAGTTGGTTTATTAAAGAATAAATATGATTGATAGACATCTAGCTAGAATAACAAAGAAAAAAAAGAGAGAAGATCTAAATAAACACAATCGGAAACGACAAAAGTGACATTACCACCGACCCCAGAGAAATACAAAAAAATCCTCACAGATGATAATGAACACCTCTATGTACACAAACTGGAAAACCTAGAAGAAACAGATAAATTCCTAGAAACATACAACCCCCCAAGATTGAACCAAGAAGAAGTTGAAATCCTGAATATACCAATAAGAGTTCTAAAATTGAATCAGTAATAAAACACCTACCAACCAGAAAAAGTCCTGGACCAGATGCATCACTGCCAAATTCTACCAGATGTATAAAGAAAAGCTGGTACCAATGCTACTGATATTATTTCAAAATATTGAGGAAGAGGAACTCATTTGATGAGGCCAGCATCATTCTGATACCACCACCTGGCAGAAACACAATGAATAAAGAAAGCTTCATGCCAATATCCCTAATGCACACAGACACAAAAATTGTCAACAAAATGCCAGCAAATTGATTCCAGCAGCACATCAAAAAGCTAATCCTCCACAATCAAGTAGTCTTGATTTCTTGAATGCAAGATTAGTGCAACATACGCAAATCAATAAATATAATTCCTCATGTAAACAAAACAAAAAACAAAAAACACATGATCATCTCAATAAATTCAGAAAAAGCTATCAATATAATTCTACATCCCTTCATGTTAAAAACGCAACAGACTAGGCATCAAAAGAATATACCTCAAAATAATAACAGCCATCTCTCACAAGCCTACAGCCAACATCATACTGAACAAGCAAAAGCCTGAACAATTCCCCTTGAGGATCAGAACAAGACGAGGATGCCCTCTCTCACTACTCCTATTCAGCAGAGTAATGGAAGTCCTGGCCAGAGTAATCAGATAAGAGAAAGAAATAAAAGACATCCAAACAGGAAAGGAGGAGGTCAAACTATCAGTTTTTACAGGTGTTATGATTGTATACCTTGAAAACCACGTAGTTTCTGCATAAGTCGCTTTCAACTGGTAAACAACTTCAGTAACGTTTCAGGATAGAAAATCAATGTGCAGAAACCAGTAGCAATTCTATAAGCTAATAATGTCTAAGCTGAGAGTCAAATCAAAAATGTAATCCCATTCACAATAGCCACAAAAAGAATAAAATGACTAGGATTACAGCAAACCAGGGAGGTGAAAGATCTCTATAACAAGAATTGCAAAATGCTGCTGACAGAAATCAGAGATGACACAAACCAATAGATAAACTTTCCACACTCATGGATAGGAATAATCAATACTGTTAAAATGACAATACTGCCCAAAGCAATTTATAGATTCAATGCTGTTCCTATTAAACTATCAATGTCATTTTTCACAGAATTAGAAAAAAACTATTCTAAAATTCATATGAAACCAGTAAAGAGCCCAAATAGCCAAAACAATCCTAAGCAAAAATAACAAATCTAGAGGCAAAACACTACCTGACTTCAAAGTATACTACAAGGCTATACTAACCAAAACAGCATGGTACTGGTACACAAACAAACATATAGACCAGTGGAACAGAATAGATAACTCAGAAGTAAGATTACACACCTACAACCACCTGATCTTTGACAAAGTCGAACAATAGCAACCAACGAAGAAATGACTTCTTCAAATTCAATAAGTGGTGCTGAGATAACTGGCTAGTCATGTAGAAGACTGAAACTCAGCCCCTTCCTTATACTATGTACAAAAATCAACTAAAGATGGGTTAAAGACTTAAAATAAAACCTAAAACTATAAAATTCCCAGAAGAAAACACAGGAAATACCATTCTGGCCATAGGCTATGGCAAAGATTACATGATGAAGATGCTAAAAAGCAGTTCCAACAAAAACAAAAAATGACAAACGAGACCTAATTAAACTAATGTGTTTCTGCACAGCAAAATAAACTATCACTAGAGTAAACAACCTACAGAATGGGAGAAAATATTTGCAAACTATGCATCTGACAAAGGTCTAATATCCAGAATCTAAAATTAACTTAAACAAATCAACAAGCAAAAAACAAATAACCCCATGAACGCATGGGCAAAGGAAATGAGCAGACAATTCTCAAAAGAAGACAAACAAGCAGCCAACGAACATGAAAACATGCTCATCATGATTAATTGTCAGAGAAATGCAATTCAAAATAACAATGAGATACCATCTCACACCAGGCTATTATTAAAAAGTGAAAAAATAACAGATGTTGGCAAAGTAGTGGAGAAAAGGGAATGCTTCTACACTGTTGGTAGGAATGTAAATTAGTTTAGCCCCTGTGGAAAGGAGTTTGACGATTTCTCAAAGACCTTAGAACTACCACTCAACACAGTAATCTCATTACTGGGTATATACTCAAAGGCGTATACGTCATTCTATCAAAAAGACACATGCACACATGTATTCATCAAAACACTATTCACAATAGCAAAGAAATGGAATCAACCTAGATGTGCATCAACTGTGAACCGAATGGAAAGATGGTACATATATACTATATAATTCTACACAGCCATATAAAAGAATGAAATCATGTCCTTTTCAGCAACATGGATGCAGCTAGAGGGTATTATCCTAAATGAATTAACACAAGAACAGAAAACCTGCATATTCTCATGCTTATATGTGGGAGTTAAGAATTGAGTACACATGGACACGAAGAGAGGAATGAGAGATACTATGGCCTACTTGAGGGCGGAGTCTGTGAGAAGAGTGAGGATTGGAAAAATACCTATTGGATACTATGCTCTTTACCTGTGTGACGAAATCATTTGCACACCAGACCTCAGTGACACCCAATTTGCCCACATAACAAACTTGTATATGTACATCCTGTACTTAAAAATCGAAGTTGAAAAAAAATTGTAATGTTTTTATGTCCAATTTTGTCCGGTTTAAAAAAAAAAAAACAACTCATATACATGTTTTCCTTCATTTTAGAAAAACTAAATACAATTAGATTGTTAACTGTTCTTTCTGTTTATTTTTCTAAGATTCTGTGATGGGCATTTTTTTGTTCTAATGGATTAACCTAATGATAGTTAATATTTGGTCAGTTTTGTAGGTTTTATCTATTTTTGCATTTAAATGACATCCTTTTCTTCTTTAGTAAAGCAAATTATATCTTTTGCTTTTTAACAATTCAAAACATTTGTGTGAGTGTAGCCAACTGAAAACAAGTTTACCAGAAACACTGGGTGTTTTTATATTTTATCCAGTATTTTTTGGTAAATGAAGTAAAGACATTTAAAATTATTTAATCTGCCATGTTGCTGGAAGCGGAAGTTCAGAGACAAAGCTTTTTTACTTTTAATTTAAAAGAGTTTATTTAATTTTGAAAGCAAAGCTTCTGTTTGGTGGAGAGTGGAGAATGATTTGCGGTGTTAGACTAATACCCTATTATCTGGTACTCCTTAGAGCTACCAATAAATTTGTAAGATGCAGTTTATTATTTCTTTTTCAACTTCAAAAAGTATATTATATTTGTCTTATTTTATTTTCTTTGCATATTGTGTAGATTACGTAGGACAAACAGTATTATTTTCACTTGGCCAAGGAGAAAGCTGATGCAGAATAAGAGGCTTTGCCCAAAGTTCCTTAACAAACCTAAAAATAAATTTGGGATTTAAATACAGTCCTCCTGCATCTCAGCAAAGTGTGTATCTTATTAATATTATCTAAAATGCCAGTTTGGGAATGGCATACATATACTGGATTTTTAAATCCTCTACTCATTTGAACTATGTGACCACAGAAGAATAATGTTGAAATAAAAAGTAAACTTGATGCTATTACCAAAAATATTTTTATCAGAATTTTTGTTCAAATCCTTAAAATATATTCTTAGTGGGCAGCATTGATGACCCAGTTATTTTATTTTTATTTTTTGCTAATCTCTTTTTTTTCTATCTCTTTGTTTCTTACCTAGATTCATTCCATAGTGCTCAAGCCATCTAATTCCTAAAAGAGTAAGAGATATAACTCTTACTTAATTGAGGAGATGGAAGCCATTCCATCTTAGTTTCTCTGCACCTTTACTTATCCCTTCTCCTTTTTCTTTCCTCTAAGAGAACAATATTCTTTTCTGTTACAAGATTAAAATTCCTAACTATCCCTTTTATCTAGTTACTGCAATTAATTTGCCACTTCAGTTGTCCCCATTCTGCCTTTGAATACTGCCATCCACAAATTCCTTTCTTCCCCATATGCTCAATTCTTGTGTATCCTAAAAAATTCCCTAAAACCAGATTTTTTTCTTAAACTATCATCCCGTACATTTTCTTTACTTTACTATCAAAACGTCAAGGGTAGGCCATTCTCTTGCATTTTTTTCATATACATGCCCTTAAATTTAATTCCTTAAATTAAGTATTCTGAGTCATAGAACTCTTTTAGCTCTTAAGAAATTAATAAATTAGCCCTAGGAAAATGAAAATGCCTACTACATTTTTTGTAGCATTTCAAGACATTACATATAACAAAATCATCATTGACCCTGGAGAGAAGCTGTTTTCAAGTATTATTCTGAAAATAATTGCCTATAGGACTTATTAAAGTATAGACCAATGTCTTATCTTAGAGCTTCTTTTTAACAGGCTTTTATGGGAGACGCCTTGAGAATTAATATTTTTAGCAAGTGTCTCTGATGTGATAGACAGAATTTTATAGCTATCTCCCCTGCCCCAAGTTTCCTATGCCCTGTTTATTCAATTAAACACTAACCTATGAACTGCTGTGAAGACACTCTGCAGATAGAAGTATGGTTACTAGTCAGCCAAACCTAACTTTCCTTCCTTCCTTCCCTCCTTCCTTCCCTCCCTCCCTCCCTCCCTCCCTCCTTCCTTCC
>NW_012098410.1:331271-340729 GCF_000951045.1 Mandrillus leucophaeus | reverse complement strand
CTTCCTTCCTTCCTCCCTCCCCTCCCTTCCCTCCCTCCCTCTCTCCGTCTTTCCATCTTTCTGTCTCTCTTTCTCTCTTTCTCTTTTTTTGACACAAAGTCTTGATCTGTCACCCAGACTGGAGTGCAGTGCCACAATCATGGTTCACTGCAGCCTCAACCTTCTGGGCTTAAACGATCCTTCCACCTTAACCTCCCGAGTAACTGCAACTACCGATACATGCCAATATCCCTGACTAATTAAAAAAAAATGTAGATATGTGGTCTCACTCTGTTGACCAGACTGGTCTTGAACTCCTGGGCTCAAGCAGTTTTCCCATTTGGGCCTCTCAAATGCTGGAATTACAAGTCTCAGCCACTGCACCCAGCCAGCTGCTGTTAAAATAAAAATAATATGTCAGATTATTGCAGTGAGCCTAATGTAATCACATGAGCCTTTAAAAGCAGAAAAGGAAAGGAGAAGAGTCAGTTAGCAAGTTGGGGCAGAGGAATAACGGAAAAGAGATCCAAAAGAAGGAGGAATTGAGAGAAATCCCTATAGTAAGAAGCCTTTGATGTGCCTTGCTGGTTCTAAGTGGAGAGCCACGTGAAAGGACTAGAGAAGGTCTTTAGGAGCTGATGACAGCCCCTAACTGACAGCTAGGAAGAAAATGGCGTCCTCGGGAGGCAGAGGCAGGAGAACGGCGTGAACCTGGGAGGCAGAGCTTGCAGTGAGACGAGATGGTGCAACTTCACTTCGGCCTGGGCGACAGAGCAAGACTCCGTCCGAAAGAAAGAAAGAAGGAAAAGAAAGAAAAGAAAGAAAAGAAAGAAAGACAGAGAAAGAAAGGAAAAGGAAGGAAGGAAGGAAGGAAGGAAAGAAAATGGCGTTATTCTCTTTCCTACAGCTGTAAGAAAATGAATTTGACCAATATCCTGAATAAGCTTGGAAGTGGCTTCTTTGCAAGAACCTCCAATAAGCAATGCAACCATGTTGACACCTATATTTTAGCTTGATGAGACTTGTGTCAGATTTCTGACCACCAGAAACTATGAAGTAATAAATTTGTGCTGTTATAAACTGCTAAGTTTGTAACAATTTATTACCATAGCAATAGAAAATCAATACAGTTGATGATTCATATTCATGTAATCCACAGCTTTCTCCTAAAGGATTCTTGTACTAAGGTTAAGGACTCTTGTCTTACATTTAAATCTTAGTCCTCACGTATGCCAATATGCCAAGCAGATTTTGACAAAAAATGATGAATGATCTCCAGATTTCTAAGACCAGTAACCTTTCATTTATTTCTTAGCTTTCATTCTTTTAATTTTTCTTCAATGTTTGATATTTGAGATTATTTTTTCCTTATTAAAATTCTTTTCTGCACTGACTATACCACTATTAAAATTTTGATTTCTTTTTTTTTTCTTAGTTCTCCTTTCTATTTCCTCATACTGTGTATATTCCTCAAATGAAGATTTCTCAAGGCATTTTCATGGCCATTTACACTCAATTCTGAATTACATAATCAACCCATGGCTTTACATATCACATGATGAGTGAGAAAAAGAGTGATGTAATATACTGTGCATGAACTTTAAAGTCAGATGGAACTTACTTTTGAGTCTAAGCTCCATGGTTTGCCACTGCATTTGTTGACTGTCATTAAATTATGCTGCTTGAGAAACAACTTTCAAGTCTTAGAGAGTTGCAACACTAAAGTTTGATTTCCTTGCTTATATATATTTTTTCGTGTCAAGTGTGATCCGCTTTGTTTTACATGTCTTTATTTTAGATCCAGGCTGAAGGAGCAAACCTTGTTTCCCGGAAAAATGAGAAGGACAATGTCATATCCATGTGATGGTTCTTGAATTTTTTGATTGGATATAGCATACGTAAATGTCTGTAGGAAGTCATATAGACAAGCATGATGTCAGTGATCTGGTGAACTATATTCCTTCCCCTGGGAGGCACAGAGAGCCATATGGCAAGTGACAGGGACGTATACTGTTTCTACTGGAAAAGAGACACAAACTTGGGAGAAATAATACAATCTATCTTCAAACATTGCTTTTATAACAGTAATAACTTAATTGTACATTATCTTAACTCCATTTTACTAATTGATAAATGGAAGATAGTAATATTTATTCCACAGGTTGTTTTTAAGATTAAATGAGTACATGTATTTAAAAAGCTTGCCCCAACATCTGATACATTGTAGATGTTTAATAAATACTGGTTAATTCCATTGTCCTTTTTCTAATTACTCTAAGTAATTTTTTTTGAGTTCTAGGACCCAGATATTTCATTGTTTAAGGACCATTTTGCACAGTCCTTCTAACACATATTACTCCACAAGTCCTTAATTTCTCATTGTTGTCCCTGAAAAACATACTTTCCTCCTGTACTTTCAATCTTTGAAAAGTAACTGATTCATCAGCCACCTAGGAATAAAAGCTATAATTTTTATTCCTCAACCATTGTTTCCAACCAATATGTTAATAGGTCCTGTTAACAGGCTTTTTTAGTACTCATTCTAATTGCTTCAAACATAATTCAAGAGCCTGTTATGTTTTCTTTGTAATATTTAAAAATCCTTTTGAGAACTAACATAATGACCAATTATAAAATTTGTAATTTATAATTAGCAGAAAAAAATATTTATCTAAAACTCACCCCCTCCCTTTTTTTTGCATGAGCTGCTTTAATAGCCTTTGAGCATTTTTTTCTTTTTGGAAATTTGTGTTTTATTTTTGCTACATCATTGCAGCAAATTAGCCATAGTGTTTCCATTCTTTGGGTTAATTTTTAAAAAAGAAATAATAATATTTTGAAGTCATACATTAAGTATCATATAACAAGAAATTGATAAACAATGGCGTGGGTTGTTTCACTTTCATCATATTTTCAATTCAGTGCCTTGATGTTTCAACTTCTCTTTATGTGGGTTCAGTTCAATCGAAGCTAGTTTTCAGTATGTTTCAAAATTCAGACACTGAGCACTTCTTTAATGATCAACACTTTTTAATGAAAATGGATAGGCTTTCCCTTAAATACAGTTCGTTATCTTCTCAATTGTAACTTACGTCTACGTTTGTCTATAATAGCTACATGAACAATGCATCTAATTTCTATCATAACTCCCTTGGTTAAAGAATTTCGGCTATTCCAAAATGAACATGCACATATACTTTTGGTTGCAGACTGACAAATCTAAAAAATCATAAATAAAAATAACTAATGAACTTTATTTATAGAATCTATTATTATTACATCTATTATTTCATGTACATGGTACTGAATGATGTGGCAGATAATTCTCGAAATGAAAAGGAGTACATGAAGAATTCATTTGATTGACCCATGTAAAAATCTGTTCATTAAGCAAGGGGATAAAGATAACATATGAATTAAAATATCTACAAGAGATAGACAGACTTTGTTGTTTAGAGTAGTAGTCTCTAATTATGGAAAATATAGAAATTTACTTCATATCTACTGTTCTGATGCAATAGCTAGAACAAAACAGGTAGTACAAAACAACTACAGCAAAACCTCATCTTTGGTGAAAAAAGTTTGCAAAGACTGTTGAAATATTCCAGTGCAACACAAACTACTGTATAGTTTGTAAGAAATTAGTAAAATCCAGCTTTTTTGGGGGGTGAGGGGAGTTGGGAAAGTAAAGTGATTTGGTGGCTTGATTAGTTGTTGGAATTAGTCATTAAGTGAAAACTGGTTACTTGGCAAACTGTATTTTGTTATGCCCCCAAAAGTGACCTTTAACAAAACATATTTCAAAAAATTAGTTTGTTCTCTGAATTGACCATCATGTGTTTAATCTCTTGCTCATCACATTCATTCTAATTAGTAATGCTACTTTCCATTCATAAACATTTAATCGGCCCACTATCATCTCTAAAATACTTGTAAATGATATTCAAATTCTTACAGAGTATAAACCAAATCTCCCATCCACTCATAGCTTCCATATATAGTGTGTGTTCTGCTACACCCTGCTCTTACCAATACCATGGCACCATGAGACACTTACCAGCACCATACATTATTTTCCAGTCCAGGAAGTATATAGATAGATGCTCTTCCTATCAAATACCAATCCAGTCCAGTTCAAATGTTCTCTCTTAAATAGGCTTTTCCTCATCTTCATAATAAAACTAATAACTTTTTTTGTTTACTTGTGGCTATAGTTGGTTTGTTTTATAATCTATCAAAGGCATAATATGAGAGAATAATAGGACAAAGGAAGACTAAGTTTGCTCTGGTCAAGCTCCAAAAGTTGCTAGTGCTTGGATGAGACTATCACAAGGCTTGGATGAAGCTGTCAACAGATTCAGTGAGGTCGTTTTCCAGAAATAAATTAAAAAAAAAATCTATCCAGCATTAATCTGATTGCATGTAACTGACTTATACAAAATGATTTCATAAGCAGCTGATGTTTTGTAAATAAGAAATCAATTTATTTTCATAGATAATGAAATAGTTGGCTCAAAAATGCAGGGCAGCATTTAGCATTCAGGATTTGGCACATTGTCCTAAGCAGAATGTCTGCTTTAGTGTTGCCACAGGAAGGCAGCGACCATGTGTGTAATATTCACTAGACGTCCCAGAGATCAGCACACAACCTTGAATAGAGCAAGTACTCAAAAATATTTGTTTAATCAATTAATAAATAAAAAGGATTAAAAAGGCATTACTATGGGTCTTGTGCAAACCAAAAGCCAATTTTTTGCTATATGAGTTGGTGAGAGTTTGAGAATAAAGGGATTGAAAATTATCAAGGTTGCTGCTGTTTCCTCCTCTTCTTCCTTCTTCTTGTCCTTCTTCTTATTTCTTCTTCTCCTTCCCTCCCCGTTCTTCTCCTCCTTCTTCCTCCTTTGCTTCCTCTTCCTACTCTTTCTTCTCCCCCTCTTTTTCTTTCTCCTTATTCTCCTCTCCCTTTTCCTCCCTTTTTTCCCTCATCCTCCCACTCCTCCTCCTGCTCCTCATACTTCCCCATCTCCTTTTTTATTTCAATATATGGCAAGTATATAAATTACAGTGCTCCACAATAGAAATATTTCTTCCTTAAAAACTATACTTGGTTGCCTGGAATTATAACTTCTTATTCTCCATGATAAAGATAAACACTGGCATACATTTGGTCCTTGCCCATGTCTATTTTTTAGGGTTATATATAAACCACTAGTCAACTATTATTCCTTCAATATAAATGATAGCTCACAATAAAGAAGAAAAATCTAAGTATGCTACAATTTCCTTAGATCAGAAATGACAAATTGGTAGCCCTAACCATACAGTATATGTTGTCTGAGCGTGGCTTTTTTCCTGTATTTGATTTGATCTGCAACATGTCTTCAAAAGCAATATATAGGGAGTCACTATGTTAAATTGAACTTCAAGCTGCTTTATGTTTATTGTTTTATATTATATATTATATTATGTATTATATAATTGTAATATATTATAATACTAAATTATAATATATAATAAAACTATTATATGATATATAATTAACAATAATTATATATTATTTTATGTGTTGGACCTCATTGTTTTGAGGTTGTGATCATATGTCTCAATCATTATGTTCTAGGCATATCTTCCTGGAAACACACTTACATATTAATAATATTCTCAAAGCTAGCATATGACAATGATGGGAAGCTTTCTTACCCATCCTGTGTCCCTGTGAAAAAAAACTAATAACAATTGCAATTATACATTTGTTGCCTTATATTTGTTTGTAAGATAAATGATGGTAAGACTGTATTTTTAAGTTAGAAAATAAGCTATTTGAAAGTGAAAATATATATTTATTATATTTTTATTACAGAATATCTAGTACAGTCATGTTAGAGAGTAACAACAAAATAGATGTGTGTTGATTTTTTTGAATTTAAAGTACCACAAAAAGACATAACCATTGGACTGTAGAGTCTGAATTAGAAACTTAAATATAACACTTGTCTGAAGAGAACACAGTAGGTATAGAATATCTTACATAAACAAAGTTACAATCAAATGGTTGTAAGTATTGTTTACACATCAATGACTGAATCAGCAAATATTTACTGGCACTGTATTAGTCCATTCTCATACTCTTAATAAAGACATACCCAAGACTGGGTAATTTAAAAAGAAAAAGAAGTTTAATGGACTCACAGTTCCACATGGCTGGGAAGGCCTCACAGTTACGGCAGAAGGCAAAGGAGGAGCAAAGGCACATCTTACATGGTGGCAGTAAAGAGAACATGTGAGGAGAACTTCCCTTTATGAAACCATCAGATCTCTTGAGACTTATTCACTATCATGAGGATAGCATGGGAAAAACCCAACCCCATGATTCAATTACCTCCCACCAGGTCCCCCCCAGTGATATGTGGGTATCACGGGAGTTAAAATTCAAGATGATATTTGGGTGAAGACACAGCCAAACAAATCATTCTTCCCCTGCCCACTCCCAAATCTCACATCTTTATATTTAGAAACCAATCTTGCCTTCCCAACAGTCCCCCAAAGTTTTAACTCATTTTAGCATTAATTTAAAAGTCCACAGTCCAAAGTCTCATCTGAGACAAGGCAAGTCCCTTCTGCCTATGAGTCTGTAAAATCAAAAACAAGCTATTTACTTCCTAGATAAAATGGGAGTACAGGCATTGGGTAAATACACCCATTTCAAGTGGGTGAAATTGGCCAAACAAAGGGGCTACAGGCCTCAGGCAAGTCAGAAATCCAGCAGGGCAATCAAATCCTGAAGCTCCAAAATGATCTCCTTTGACTCCATTTCTCACAATCAGGTCACGCTGATATAAGAGGTAGGTTCATATGGTTTTGAGCATCTCCACTTCTCTGCCTTTGCAGGGCACAGCCCCTCTCCTGGCTGCTTTCATGAGCTGGCATTGAGTATTTGTGGCTTTTCCAGGTGCATGGTACAGGCTGTTGGTGGATCTACCATTACGGAATCTGGAGAACTGTGGCCCTCTTCTCATAGTTGGGCCACCCAGTGGGACTCTGTGTTGGGGCTCCAACCCCACATTTCCCTTCTGCACAGCCCTAGCAGTGGTTTTCCATGAGGGCTCTACCCCTGCAGCACACTTCTGCCTGGACATCCAGGCATTTCCATACATCCTCTAAAATCTTGGTGGAGGTTCCCAAACCTCAATTCTTGACTTCTGTGGACCCGTAGGCTCAACACCATGTGGAGGCCACCAATACTTGTGGCTTGCGGCCTCTGAAGTAATGGCCTGAGCTGTACATTGGCCCCTTTTAGCCATAACTGGGATTTGGGGCACCAAGTCCCCAGACTATACAAAGCAGCAAGGGCCTGGGCCCAGCCCACATACAATTTTTTACTTCTAGGCTTCCCAGCTTATGATAGAAGGGGATGTCATGAAGACCTCTGACATGCCCTGGAGACATTTTTCCATTGTATTGAAGTTTAATACTGGGCTCTTCATTACTTATGCAAATTCTTGCAGCTAGTTTGAATTTATCCTCAAAAAATGGGTTTTTCTTTTCCATTGCATTGTCAGGCTGCAAATTTTCTGAACTGTTACACTCTGCTTCCCTTCTAAACATAAGTTCCAATTCCAAACCACACCCTTCAGAATGAATAAAACTGAAAGATTTGAAGAGCCCCTAAGTCATCTGTTGAATGCTTTGCTGCTTAGAAATTTCTTCCACCAGACACCCTAAATAGTCTTTCTCAAGTTCAAAGTTCCACAGGTTTCTAGGGCATGGGTGAAATGCTGCCAGTCTCTTTCCTAAAGCAGAGCAAGAATCACTTTTGCTCCAGTTACCAGTAAGTTCTTCATCTCTGTCTAATACGATCTCAGCCTAGACTTCATAGTCCATATTACTATCAGCCTTTTGGTCAGTGCCATGCTACAAGTCTCTAGCAAGTTTCAAACTTTCTCACATCTTCTTGTCTTCTGAGTCCTCCAAGTATCAGTTAGATATGCTTGCTGTGCCCCAGGAACAGCAAGGAGGCCTGTGTGTCAGAAGTAAATGGGTACAGGAAGAAATAGTAGTAAATGAGACTAGAAAGGAGTGGGGTGTTCCCTTATGTAAGTGCTTGTAGGCCATCATAAGAACTTTGGGTTTTAGAGTTAGCCACTGGGAAGTTTTGAGCAGAAGCATAACAAGAATCTGCCTTATGCATTAGAAGGACTACTCTGTGTTGAGAATAGAATACTTACGAGGGGTGAAGCAAAAGTTAAGCAAAAGATCATATACTTGTGGGCCACATGGATGTTTTCTTTTGAAAAGTGTCTATTCATACCCTGTGTCCACTTTGTAATGGGTCTGTTTTTTGCCTGTTAATTTATTTAAGTTCTTCATAGATTCTGGATATTAGACCTTCATCAGATGCATAGTTTGCAAATATTTTCTCCCATTCTGTAAGTTATTTGTTTACTCTGTTGACAGCTTATTTTGCTGCGCGTGAGCTCTTTTGTTTAATCAGGTCCCATTTGTCACTTTTTTTTTTGTTGCAATTATTTGCGGTATCTTCATCATGCAGTGTTTACCAGGGTCTATGTCCCGCATGGTATTTCCTAGATTATCTTCCACAATTTTTATAGTTTTAGGTTTTATATTCAAGTGTTTAATCCATCTTGAGGTAATTTTTAAATATAAGTGAGGAGGTCCAGTTTCAACCTTTTGCATTAGGCTAGCCAGTTATTCCAGCACCATTTACTAAATAGAGGTTCTTCCTCCACTGCTTGCAGTATTAGGCATATATGCAAAGGAATATAAATCATTCCACCATAAATACACACATATACATACATTTATCACACTACTATTCACCATAGAAAGACATGGAATCAGTCTAAATACCCAACAATGATAGACACGATAAAAAAAAATGTTGTACATATCCACTCTAAAATACTACATAGTCATAAAAAAGAACAAGGTCAAATCCTTTGCAGCAACAATGATAGAGCTGGAGGCCACTGTCCTAAGCAAACTAACACAGAAACAGAAAACCAAATCTGTATGTTCTCACTTATGAATGGGAGCTAAACATTGAAAACACATGGACACAAAGAAATGAAAAATACCCACCAGGGTCTACCTGAGGGTGGCAGGTGGGAAGAGGGCAAGGATAGTACCTAGCAGGTACTATGCTTACTACCTGGGTGACAAAATAATCTGTATTCTGAACCCTGTGACATGCAATTTACCTGTATAACCAACCTGCACATACACCCCTGAATCCAAAATAAAATGTTAAAAATAAAACAAAGAGACCAGTTAGAATTCAAGAGAGAGATGATAATAGTATAGAACGTGAAGGTTGGGAGGTGTGATTGATTTCACGGTATTCTCAAGTTCAAAGTTCCACAGGTCTCTAGGGCATGGGTGAAATGCTGCCAGTCTCTTTCCTAAAGCAGAGCAAGAATCACTTTTGCTCCAGTTACCAGTAAGTTCTTCATCTCTGTCTA
>NW_012098410.1:323095-331221 GCF_000951045.1 Mandrillus leucophaeus | reverse complement strand
CGTGAAGGTTGGGAGGTGTGATTGATTTCACGGTATCATTTGACCTGAATTTGCTGATGGATTGGATGTTCAGTGTGAACCTGAGAAAACAGTCAAATGTTTGTGGAATAACCTGACAGGGTTGCCATTTTCTACAATAGGAGAAAAAAAGGCTTCAAGAAGAGCAAGTTTCAGGGGGTAAATCAGAAGTTTGTTTTCGGGCACTTTAAGGTATCTATTTGAGCTACCCATTAAAAACAAGGATTTGGATTTATGACTGATAGAAAAAAAAAAGATCCTGATTGGAGATACAAATTTGGGGTAATTCTCAAGTGTATGGTGTATATTATGAGATGTGATCATTAAAGGTATGAGTGGAGAAGAAAAAAGATGCATGAATAAGCTCTTAAGTAAAGCAACATTTAAGGTTGAAGGATAAAAACGAACAAGCAAAGGATACTGAGAAAGAGTCACAAATGAAGAAGCTGTTTCATAAAGGAGAGAATTATCAATTGTAAGTTACTATTAATAAGCAACTAAGATGTGATTAAGAATTAGGCATTGAAATTAGCAAAGTTTCAGTAGGAAGGAAAGGGTTGAATATCCCAGAGAATGAGAATGGAAAAATTCGAAGAAATAAGTACTGAAAAATTTGATTTATGATACTTAAGTACTAACCCATGGATCAATATTTAACATATATATTTTGACTTATCTCCAGCAGAATACAGTTAGATTTCTAATGAGGAATTAAGTTCAACTTATGCTCACAGTGAAATAGAACATCATCAGGTTTGTGAAAAGAGGGCCCTTACAGCAGAGAAAAAGTTTATTAAATCTTGATTTCAAAAAGTCTTGGATTAGGATGACACCTATGTTAGTTTGCAAAAGTTAATTCACATTTCTGAATTTGTTTCATTCAACTCAGTACATGCTGAGCTTATTACCCAGAATATAGTCAGCCCATGAATGGTTGCTATTGTTCTTTTTTCTTTTTCTAACCATACTTTCTTCATGTATCCCATTATTATCTGTGCCATCTTACCTGTGACATTTCTCCACCAATTAAAATTGTTAGTAAAGCTTAAAAATGTTTTGGTTTAGTTTTATTCATCAATTATAGTGAGTTAGACAATTCATGGAAGGAGGGATGTCCCTTCTCCATCCTAATTCTGCATATCAAATTGCTGGGGAAATAAGCCAGCTTCAGTTGCTTAGTGAGTCACCTCCTCCTTCTCTAAGATTCTTGAAACTTGCTGTACGAATCCATTCCCACACGGCTATGAAGAAATACCCGAGACTGGGTAATTTGTAAAGGAAGAGGTTTAATTGACTCACAGTTCCACACTGCTGAGGAGGCCTCATGAAACTCACAATCACGGTGGAAGGCAAAGGAGAAGCAGGCACCTTCTTCACAGGGCAGCAGGATGGAGTGAGTGCAAGCAGTGGAAATGCCAGGCACTCTTATAAAACCATCACATCTCGTGAGAACTCACTTACTATCATGAAAACAGCACCGGGGAAACTACCCCTAGGATTCAATTACCTCCACCTGGTCCAGCCCTTGACATGTGGGGATTATGGGAATTAAGGGGGTTACAATTCAGGATGAAATTTTGGGTGGGGACACAGCCAAACCGTATCACTTGCATATGGTTAGTGTTATCACATGCCATGGTTTATGTCTGTTGGCTCATCAGAATTACTAATGACCCTTTTAAATTTTAAAATTGTCCATGTTTTTTACAATATAGTATATAATGGACCTATTAATGGGACAGGCTTTAAATTTGGGTTCCTGTACTGGTATCCTGTATTTACAGTCTCACTTTTACCATGCAAATACTAGTTCTTGGTCTCTTGTGTTTGCAGTCATACTTTGATCCTCCTTTGGAGCTTTATAATTCCATTCATTCTATTTATATTGATTTTTTCCTCTTTTATTTTCTCAACCACTTTTCCTATTCCCACTGTCAATGTGCCCCCAGCAAACAAAATGTTTCTTAATCCTGAGAAATTGTTGTGGAGGTGGTGTCAAAGTCTGCATTTCAACATGCAGAAATATTCTACCCTTTGTGAGGAAAATATTCCCATTAAAATTAATTTTCTCTTGCTTTGAATAACAGATTAATTTTTTAACTCATTTGATAAAATCGCTTAAAACTTTTACAATATTGAGTGTGTGGGATATGCTTTTATTTTTTGGTCAAACCTCAAATGTAATATTATAGATTGTTATCAATCATTGTGGGTTTTGACATTTTCATAATATCTGCAGGACTATTTCCTAGTACATCTTTCCAAAGTTGTGTGTTGTATCCATACATGAATATAACTATTTTATTTGCTATGTTTGTTCTATTTATCTCATAGGTATCATCAAAGTTGTTTGACACAGCGTTGAGAAGGTGTAGTACAATAAATGGCAGCATTGCATTGTTCTCACTCATAAAAATGAATAATGAATAAATAATATGAGAAATAATATTCCATCATCATGCACATGAAATCCAATTTGATTAACTTAGCACTTTGTAATGTTAATATTCTATTATGTCATAAATTATATGAAATATAAAAGATTCCAGATTCTTAGATTGAAAGAAAAAGCTAGATGATTTATTGTGAAGTTTATGACATTCATGACTTTATATACAGATATTATATATTTAGGCAAAGTTTTGAAGGATACTACTAATGTAATATTTATGATTAAATTTTGGCTTTAATAATCTGCTTTTCTTTTTCTCCTGATATTAAGAAAGAAGAACTGGAATCCATTTCAAGCTAAAGAGAAAATTCAACCTGGACTATCTCTCTTTCAAGAAAATTAACAAAGTACCAATGGAGCTCTTTATCTATGGAGTGCAGGCTTCATTAATTAATCCTTTTTATCTGTGACAGTTAAAGGTAAATCTAGAATATTCTGCCTCCTTGAAATTATTTCTAGTTTTACTTTTACTTGCTAAACTACATTCTTTCAACCATATGTTATCTTTTGTCAAGCATGTATAAATTAAATCAAATGGTATTGCACTATTTTTTTTGCCTTGCATTGACGTTTTAAAAGATAGCCATTTAGATAAGCACTTTTTCATATTATTAACTTAATAATCTTGAGAGCAACAGAAAGAAAATGGAGAATATTTTTGTTACTCCTCATTTTCATAATAGTGGAACGTGGAATTCATATGGCATTATAAGTAGAAATTTTCTGCATCACTAAGAACATGGCTTAGAATATAATGCCTCCTGGAAAATTCAGAAAAGTATTCTAATAAGAAAAACTTCTAGTCATATATCACGCACTGTCTGCACTATTTTTCTCCCTTTTCACTAAATATGCTTTCCATGAAAAAGGGATATGGCATTTAGTTCATCACTTCCGGCTATCTATTCCTCATTCTAAACCAATATATGTTCTGGTCATTTGCTTTAGAAATTATTATTCAACACCGCAAAAAGAGAACATGAAAATGAAAGACAACAACATCCTGAAAACATACATATGTTTTTCTTTAGAACTTAATATTTTAACTGTTTTTGTTGAGGCATCAGCTGCCTTATTTAATGCTGTTGCTTTTTTTTTTTTTTCCTTCCTGTAGGGCCTTGCCATTAGACAAATACCTGCCAGGAACCAGTAACAGGAAAACATTCTAGTTACATGGATATTTGTTCATTTAACAAACATTTGTCCACCTTTAACAAAAAGTGACAAGCGTGTCACATTTCATCAGGTCACATCAGGATGTGTCTCAAGAAAACTGAGAATATAAGATAAGCCCTTTCAAAGCGACATGCCTCATCCAGAGCACAGAAGAAAGGAAACATCAATTGCTTAGAATTAGAGAAAGAAAATTCAAACCCATTTATAGGTTAAAAATCACCTGAATTTCAAATACACATTTGCCAGCAATATAATTGTTTCTATATTGTATATGTCAAAGGGATGTTTTTTGTATTTCTTACCTATAATAGTTATTTGCTAACTATATTATATTTATATAGTATAGTGTATTTAACAGCTCTGTTTTAGTATAAAATTATCATGATGGTCCCTGGATTTGAGGGAACGTACCATCTGATGGATTGTCTAAAAACTTTGTTATCCAATACAGTAGCCACTAGCCACATGTGGCTATTAAATTGCAATGAAATCAAGTGTCAAGTGTTTTAGTTTCATAAGTCATGTTTCAATTGTTCAGTAATTAGGTAGCTCCTATATTGAGTAACACTGAGATAGAACATTTTCATCACAGAAAGTCCTACTGGACTGTGCTAATTTAGAATACTACAGATAAAATGTAATTCTCACATATTGAAACTCTGTATAAAGTATCCAAAAAAGTGATTTCAGTATGTATTAGTCAAATACTTGTATCTTAAACATATGACCTGGGCACCGTTTGTGCTAATTTTTTACTAGATACTATTTCTTCTAACAGCTCTCTCTGAAGAAGAGATGGGTAATAAATATATGTAATGTAACCTGAATATACAGACATATCTATTTATACACAGGTATCTGTATCTAACCATCTGTGTGTATATTAATCTAACCATAAATTCATACTAATGTCTCCAAATCTAATCCAAAGAGTTCATTCTAGCCTTCTTTTTATGCTTTTCTGTAAGTTTCCTCTCTGATAGTGAGAAACTTGGATCTCATAATTCAGAATTTATTTACTTAATTATTAATCCGATATACATGTACAATAGTTTCAGAATTGTACCTCATATCCTGTACTTGTAGCTTTTTATTTCGTAATTTGAACATTTAAATAATACCATACATAGGATTTGCCGGCAAGATGGCGGAATAGGAATGGCTCCGGTCCGCAGCTCCCAGAGAGACTGATGCAGAAAGCAGGTGATTTCTGCATTTCCAACTGAGGTACCTAGTTCATCTCACTGGGACTGGTTGGATAGTGGGTGCAGCCCATGGAGGGAAAGCCGAAGCAGGGTGGGGCATGGACTCACCTCACCCTAGAAGCATAAGGGATCAGGGGATCTCCCTCCCCCAGCCCCCCAGCCAAGGGAAGCTGTGAGAGATTGTACCTAGAGGAACAGTGCACTCTGGCCCAGATACTGAGCTTTCCCCATGGTTTTGCAACTGGCAGAACAGGAGATTCCCTCCAGTGCCTACGCTACCAGGGCCCTGGATTTCAAACACAAAACTGGGTAATCGTTTGGGCACACACTGAGCTAGCTGCAGGGGTTTTTTTTCTTCTTTTTTTTTTTTCATACCCCAGTGGCACCTGGTACACCAGCAAGACTGAACTGTTCATTCCCCTGGAAAGGGGGCTGAAGCCAGGGAGCCAAGTGATCTGGCTCAGCAGATCCCACTCCCTTGGAGCCCAGCAAGCTAAGATCCACTGGCATGAAATTCTAGCTGCTAGCACAGCAGTCTGCGGTCAACCTGGGATGCTAGAGCTTGGTAAGTGGAGGGGCGTCTGCCATTGTTGAGGCTTGAGTAGGCAGTTTCACCCTAACAACATAAACAAAGCCACTGGGAATTGCAAACTGGGCAGAGACCATCCCAGCTCAGCAAGGCTGCTGCAACCAGACTGCCTCTCTAGATTCCTCCTGTCTGGGGAGGGCATCTCTGAAAAGAAGGCAGCAGCCCCAGTCAGGGACTTATAGATTAAACCCCCATCTACCTGGGACAGACCACCTTGGGGAAGGGGCAGCTGTGGGCACGGCTTCAGCAGACTTAAACTTCCTGGCTTGACAACTCTGAAGAGAGCAGCAGATCTCCCAGCACAGCATTCAAGCTCTGATAAGGGACAGAGGGCCTCCTCAAGTGGGTCCCTGACCCCTGTGCCTCCTGACTGGGAGACACTTCCCAGGAGGGGTCGAAAAACACCTCTTACAAGAGAGCTCTGGCTGGCACCTGGGGAGTGGGGGGCCCTCTGGGACAAAGCTTCTAGAGGAAGGAACAGACAGCAATTGTTGCTATTCTGTAGCTTCCACTGGAGATACCCAGGCATAGAGGGTCTGGTGGGGACCTCCAGCAAACTACAGCAGACCTGCAGCAGAAGGGCCTGACTGTTAGAAGAAAACCTGACAAACAAAAAGGAATAATATCAATATCAACACAAAGGACGTCTCTGAGTGGATGTCCACTCAGAGACCCCATCCAAAAGTCACCAACATCAAAGACAAAAAGTCGACAAATCCATGAAGATGGGGAGAAGCCAGCACAAAAAGGCTGAAAAATCCAAAAACCAGAATGCCTCTTCTCCTCCAAAGGCTCACAACTTCTTACCAGCAAGAGAACAAAACTGGATGGAGAATGAGTTTGACGAATTTGCAGAAGTAGGCTTTAGAACGAAAAAGGCTTTCCTACATGGGAAAAAAAAAAAAAAAAAAAAGCAACAGTATTAAATAAGGCAGCTGATGCCTCAAGAAAAACAGTTAAAATATTAAGTCCTAAAGAAAAGTTTAGAACATTAAGTTTCTAGGAGAAACTGCATCAACTAACAAGCAAAATAACCAGCTAACATCAAAATCACAGGATCAAATTCACACATAACAATATTAACCTTGAATGTAAATGGGCTAAATGCCCCAATTAAAAGATACAGACTGGCAAATTGGATAAAGAGTCAAAACCCATCAATGTGCTGTATTCAGGAGATCCATCTCTTGTGCAAAGACACACAGAGGCTCAAAATAAAGGGATAGAGGTGTATTTACCAAGCAAATGGAATGAAAAGCAAAAACAAAACAAAACAAAAAAACAAACAGAGATTACAATCCTAGTCTCTGATAAAACAGACTATATAAACCAACAAAGATCAAAAGAGATAAAGAAGGGCATTATATAATGGTAAAGGGATCAATGCAACAAGAAGAGCTAGCTGCTGGGCATGGTGTCTCACAACTGCAATCCCAGTACTTTGGGAGGCCGAGGTGGGTGGATTGCCTGAGATCAGCAATTTAAGACTAGCCTGGCCAACATGGTGAAACCTGGTCTTTACTAAAAATACAAATATTATCTGGGCATGGTGGTGCACACCTGTAGTCCCAGCTACTCAAGAGGCTGAGGCAGGAGAATTTCTTGAACCAGGGAGGAGGAGGTTGCAGTGAGCCAAGATCGCACCCCTTGCACTCAGGTCTCGGCAACAAGTGTGAGACTTTATCTCCAGCAAAAAAAAAAAAAAAAAAAAAAAAAAAAAAAAAAGCTAACTTTCCTAAATATATATGCACCCAATACAGGAGGACCCAGATTTAAAAAGCAAGTTGTTAGAGACCTACAAAGAGACTTAGATTCCCACACAATAATGGTGGTAAAATTTAACACCTCACTGTCAATATTAGACAAATCAACAAGATAGAAAATCAAAAAGGATATCCAGGACTTGAACTTAGCTCTGCACCAAGTGGACCTAATACACTTCTATAGAAGTCTCCACCCCAAATCAACAGAATATACATTCTTCTCAGCACCACATTGCACTTATTCTAAACTTGACCACAAAATTGGAAGCAAAACACTCCTCAGCAAATGCAAAAGAAGAGAAATCATAACAGTCTCTCGGACCACAGTACAATCAAGTTAGAACTTCAGGATTAATAGACTCACTCAAAACTGCACAACTACATGGAAACTGAACGACCTGCTCCTGAAAGACTCCTGGGTAAATAATGAAATTAAGGTATAAATGCAGATGTTCTTTGAAAACAATAGGAACAAAAACACAATGTACCATAATCTGTGGGACACATTTAAAGCAGTGTGTAGAGGGAAATTTATAGCACCAAATGCCCACAAGAGAAAGCAGGAAAGATCTAAAATCGACGACCTAAAGTCACAATTAAAAGAACTAGAGAAGCAAGAGCAAACAAATTCAAAAGTTAGCAGAAGGCAAGAAATAACTAAGATCAGAGGAGACCTGAAGGAGATAGAGACAGAAAAAACTATTAAAAAAAAAATCAATGAATCAAGGAGCTGGTTTTTTGAAAAGGTCAACAAAATAGATAGACTGCTATCCAGACTAATAAAGGAGAAAAGAGAGAAGAATCAAATAAACACAATAAAAAATGATAAAGGGGATATCACCACTGATCCCACAGAAATACAAACTACCATCAGAGAATACTATAAACACCTCTATGCAAATAAACTAGAAAATCTAGAAGAA
>NW_012098410.1:314979-323045 GCF_000951045.1 Mandrillus leucophaeus | reverse complement strand
GATCCCACAGAAATACAAACTACCATCAGAGAATACTATAAACACCTCTATGCAAATAAACTAGAAAATCTAGAAGAAATGGATAAATTCCTGAACACATACAGCCTCCCATGATGAAACCAGGAAGAAGTCGAATCCCTGAATAGACCAATAAGAAGTTCTGAAATTGAGGCAGTAATTAATAGCCTACCAACAAAAGCCGAAGAACAGACAGATTAACAGCCGAAATCAATGGGAGCTACAAAGAGGAGCTGGTCCCATTCCTTCTGAAACTATTCCAAGCAATAGAAAAAGAGGGAATCCTCCCTAACTCATTTTACAAGGCCAACATTATCCCGATAACAAAACCTGGCAGAGACACAATTAAAAAAAAGGAAATTGCAGGCCAATATCCCTGATGAACATCGATGTAAAAATATTCTATAAAATATTGGCAAACCAAATCCAGCAGCACATCAAAAAGCTTACCCACCACCATCAAGTCGGTTTCATCCTTGGGATGCAGGGCTGGTTCAGCATAGCAAATCAATAAATGTAATCCATCACAGAAACAGAATCAATGACAAAAATCACACGATTATCTCAATAGATGCAGAAAAGGCCTTCGACAAAATTTAATTGCCCTTCATGCTAAAAACTCTCAATACATTAGATAATGATGGAAAGTATCTCAAAATAATAAGAGTTATTTATGACAAACCCGCAGTCAATATCATACTGAATGGGCAAAAACTGGAAGCACTCCTGTGAAAACTGGCACAAGACAAGGATGCCCTCTCCCACCACTCCTATTCAATGTAGTATTGGCAGTTCTGTTCAGGGCAATAGGGCAAGAGAAAGACATAAAGAGTATTCAATTAGAAAAAGAGGAAGTCAAATTGTCCCTGTTTGCAGATGACATGATTGTATATTTAGAAAACCCTATCATATCAGCCCCAAATCTCCTTAAGCTGATAAGCAACTTCAGCATAGCCTCAGGATACCAAAATCAATGTGCAAAAATTACAAGTATTTCTACACACAAATAACAGAAAAACAGAGAGCCAAATTATGAGTGAACTCCCATTCACAGTCGCTACAAAGAGAATAAAATACTCAGGATTACAACTTACAAGGGATGTGAAGGACCTCTTCAAGGAGAACTACAAACCACGGCTCAAGGAAATAAGAGAGGGCACAAACAAATGGAAGAATATTCCATGCTCATGGATAGGAAGAATCAATATCATGAAAATGGCCATACTGCCAAAAGTAATTTATAGATTCAATGCCACCCTAATCAAGCTCCCATTGACTTTCTTCACAGAATTGGAAAAAACTGCTTTAAATTTTATATGGAACCCAAAAAGAGCCTGCAGAGCCAAGACAATTCTTTTTTATTTTTTTGAGACTGAGTCTCGCTCTGTCACCTAGGATGGAGTGCAGTGGTGCGATCTTGAGAGCCAAGACAATTCTAAGCAAACAGAACAAAGCTGGAGGCATCACACTACCTGACATCAAATTATACTGCAAGGCTGCAGTAACCAAAACTGCATGGTACTGCTACCAAAACAGGTATGCAGACCAATGGAACAAAACAGAGGTCTCAGAATTAACACTACACATTTACAACCATCTGATCTTTGACAAACCTGACAAAAACAAGCAATGAACAAAGGATTCCCTATTTAATAAATGGTGTTGGGAAAACTGGGTAGCCATATGCAGAAAGCTAAAACTGGATCCCTTCCTTACACCTTGTACAAAAGTTAACTCAAGATGGATTAAAGACTTAAACATAAGACCTAAAACCATAAAAACTCTAGAAGAAAATCTAGGCGATATCATTGAGGATATAGGCAAGGGCAAAGGCTTCATGATTAAAACTCCAAAAGCAATTGCAACAAAAGCCAAAATGGACAAACAGTATCTAATTAAACTAAAGAGCTTCTGCACAGCAAAAGAAACTATCATCAGATTGAATAGGCAACCTACATAATGGGAGAAAAATTTTGCAATCTATCCATCTGACAAAGGGCTAATATACAGAGTCTACAAAGAATTTAAACAAATTTATAAGAAAAAAACAAAAAACTGATCAAAAAGTGGGTGAAGGATATGAACAGACATTTCTCAAAAGAAGACATTTTTGCAGCCAACAAACAGATGAAAAAAAGCTCATCATCACTGGTCATTAGAGAAATGCAAATCAAAACCACAATGAGATACCATCTCATGCCAGTTAGAATGGTGATCATTAAAAAATGAGGAAACAACAGATGCTAGAGAGGATGTGGAGAAATAGGAACACTTTCACACTGTTGTTAGGAGTGTAAGTTAGTTCAACCATTGTGGAAGACACTGTGGTGATTCCTCAAGTATCTAGAACTAAAAATACCATTTGACCCAGCAATTCCAATCCTGGGTATATACACAAAGATTATAAATCATTCTACTATAGGGACACACACACATGTATATTTATTGTGGCACTGCTCACAATAGCCAAGACTTGGAAGCAATCCAAATGCACATCTATGATAGGCTGGATAAAGAAAATGTTACACATATACACCATGGAATACTATGCAGTCATACAAAAGGATGAGTTCATGTCCTTTCCAGGGACATGGATGAAGCTGGAAACCATTATTCTCAGCAAACTAACACAAGAACAGAAAACCAAACACCACATGTCCTCTCTCATAAGTAGGAAGTGAACAACAAGAACACATGGATATGGTGGGGTGGCCATCACACTCCAGGGCTTCTCAAGGGGTAGGGGGCTAGGGGAGGGATAGCATTAGGAGAAATACCTAATGTAGATGACTGATTGATGGGTGCAGCAAACCACCATGGCTCATGTATACCTATGTAACAAACCTGCACGTTCTCCACACGTACCCCCAAACTTAAACTACAATTTTTAAAAAGAAAAAAAAATAGAATACATAAAGTAGTTTGTTTCAAGTTGTTTGAAAATTTACTGATAAAATGATTGCTCTTTATGTACAGCTTCTGAAATTAGCCGGATGCACATTTGACAAGGCTCATACATCTATTTGCACAAAATGTTTGTTTACAAAAGTCATATAAATATAAAAAGAAAAAGTACACAGGAGGGGACAGAGAGATAATGCGAGACAGTAAGCAACGTGTATAAAATGTTTCAAGGACTTATAAGAATAACGTCAGGAAGGCTAAAACCCAGATAAAAGGAACATGCATCAAAAATGCTTAGAAGCAGCCATGACATTTTAAATCTAAATTTATAGCAAGAGGAGCCAGAGACTTGGGACTAACGGAAAAATATTAATGGATGTTAGAGACTTTAAAAGTTCATTTTCTCTTCTACTTTTCTGCCAAGGAGATTGGGAAGAAATAACAAAATATTGGTCAAATGGATTAGAAGCTCTGGTTAGGTAAAGTAACCATGGATTACCATCTTGTTCACAGAGTAAGATATTGAGATCTTCCAGGTGAAATCAATAGACGGTTGCTGATAATTTATAAGAACTGTGGAGAATGGTATACATGCCAAATATTAGTAACAGCTTCATTTCTCAATATTCAAAAACTTGAAGGAATTAAACACTTCTGAATGTAATGCCAAACTTGTGGATGTTTCTATAACAGAGTTTGAGGCATATAAATCTTAGTTAAGAAGTAGTAACTATGTTTCTTGGCTCATGCAGACAAAAATGACTATGTCCAAGATTTTATAACCACTTTTTCACCTTGTACAGAGAATTTACATGTTAAAAATCACTGGAGTAACTTTGTAAATGTGACTTCTACAGAAAATCAAGAAAACTTTAACTGTGTTAAGTAACATGGTCATAATTGGTAGAAAGTGTATATTGGTATATTGGTAGAAAGTGTATTGGTAGAAGCTATAAAGGTATAAGTTACTTCTTGGTGTAAGGAAAAATAATTATTACATTTGTTGTGCTGTATTATGTTTGGTTCTCGAATTCTTGTAACACATTTTTACGTTTGCTTGTAGAATTCTTGATTTTTATATTGACACAGCAATTTTGCTCAACTTTGGCATATGCACTTATATGTTTATTTATAATACAACATACCTTTCATATCTTTAAAACCACATTCAAGAAACTAAATATTTCTTCAGTGTTGCTTTAAATTTTCATTCTTACACATACTTGAATATTAAAATTTCCATGATTTTATTACTTTTGCACATATAGTATATAATGTAGGTCTAAGGTAGTGTTTTCATTAACTAACTTTAATTTTCTTATTAGCAATTTATGTTAGTACTATATAGCTTGTATTTTATTAAAAATTCTGTACTATAACTTGTTTTAACAACTTCAGTTTGATTTCAGATTTAATAAAACATGGCCAGTGTTTCTGATTGGCTTGTATCATAGCTACTTTGCCAACTTATTTACTCTTTCTTACTGTCAAACTGAAGGACAACTCATGTAATCTTATTAACCTATCTCTCACCTTGTTAGAGAAATATAGCCATTATCTATATTTAGATAATTTAAATCAAGAAAACGTGAACAATAATTTTAGAAGATGTGGAAAAAGAAGAGGAAAATGTTTTGACAAAGAAAAATCATTCAAGAATAAATGAAAGCAAACTATGAACATAATTCTTTTTTTTAAAAAAATTACTTTAAGTTCTGGGATACGTGTGCGGAATGTGCAGGTTTGTTACATAGGTATACATGTGCCATGTGGTTTGCTGCACCTATAAATCCATCAGCTAGGTTTTAAGCCCCACATGCATTAGGTATTTATCCTAATGCTCTCCCCTCCTTGTCCCCCACCCCCGACAGGCCCCAGTGTGTGATGTTCCCCTCCCTGTGTCCATATGTTCTTACTGTTCGACTCGCACCTATAAGTGAGAAGATGCAGTGTTTGGTTTTCTGTTTCTGTGTTAGTTTGCTGAGAATGATGATTTCCAGCTTCATCCATGTCCCTGCAAAGGACATGAACTCATTTTTTTTATGGCTGCATAGTATTCCATGGTGTGTATGTGCTACATTTTCTTTATCAAGTCTCTCATTGATGGGCATTTGGGTTGGTTCCAAGTCTTTGCTATTGTAAATAATGATACAATAAACATACGTGTGCATGTGTCTTTATAGTAGAATGATTTATAATCCTTTGGGTATATACCCAGTAATGGGATTGCTGGGTCAAGTGGCATTTCTGGTTCTAGATTTTTGAGGAGTCATCACACTGTCTTCCATAATTGTTGAACTAATGTACACTCCCACTAACAGTGTAAAAGCGTTCCTATTTCTCCACAGTCTCTCCAGCATCTGTTGTTTCCGGACTTTTTAATGATCACCATTCTAACTGGCATGAGATGGTATCTCATTGTGGTTTTGATGTGCATTTCTCCAATGACCAGTGACAGCGAGCTTTTTTGCGTATGTTTGTTGACCACACAAACGTCTTCTTTTGAGAAGTGTTTGTTCTTATCCTTTGTCCACTTTTTGATGGTTTTGGTTTTTTTTTTTTGTAAATTTGTTTAAGTTCCTTATAGATTCTGTATATTAGCCCTTCATCAGATGGATAGATTGCAAACATTTTCTCCCATTTTGCAGGTTGCCTGTTCACTCTCATAATAGTTTCTTTTACTGTGCAGAGCTCTTTAGTTTAGTTAGATCCTGTTTGTAAATTTTGGCTTGTGTTGCAATTGCTTTTGGAGTTTTAGTCATGAAGTCTTTGCCTATGTCCTGAGTGATATTGTCTAAGTTTTCTTCTAGGGTTTTTATGGTTTTGGGTTTTACATTTAAGTCTTGAAAGCACAGACAGTTATAATTTTTGTATTTTAAATTTTGACTTTATGTTAATGCATCAAGATCTTTTGTTATTGTTGCAGTTATTGTTGTTGAAATGCGTCTTCTCCCTTTTGTGCAAAATATATAGGCTCTTATTGTTTTTCTTAAGAGTTTTTGTTGGTTGAAAAACACAAATTACTGGAAACTGGGGATCTTCTTAAATTTTGTAAAAACCTATGCAACTGATTTATACAATGTGCCAGACTTGGTAGTGAAGAAATGAATGACTTTACCTGGATTTCCATTGTCCCTTCAATTCCTCTGCTGAAACTTGTTATTCTTTTCCTCTTGATTTAAAATTTGGGAAAATCTTATAAATTTCTTATGACTTTGAGATAAAATAAAGTCTATTTTGAGATAATAAAAGTCTAGTCCAGTATAATATAGCTCCAGACCGTATAACATCAACATTTTGAAAACTTAACCAAATATATCTTTCTCCTTTTCCCCAACACAGATCTGCTGAAGCCTTGGATGCCTTCAGGGAAGCTAGAAGACAGGATAAGCTGTTTTCTCACATCTAACTCCATTTCCTCTGCACTAGCTAACAGCTGCATGGAAGATTCTACAAAAGGGCATACTGTGGAAGAAAGGCAAAGCAATGTTGTAATATGATGTTTATGGCAGAAGCAACATTTTTGACCTTTCTTCCTATGGAGCACCGTTGTTGGTTGCTCAGTGTATTAGAAAAGTGTAAAATGAGCCCTTATTTATTTCCTGCAGTAAGAACTCTAACATTAAGTAGCTCAGAAATTTTAAAAGGCAGCATAACAATGCCATCAAGAATCCATGTTCTCATCTTTCTGTTTCTCCATCTTTATGTGTTGGCATTTATTTTCATGCCTGTTTTATCCTAGTGGCAAGAGAAAAGTCGTGCCTTAAAGTTTATATCTTTGCTACAGATAAATACAAAAGGAAAATATGAATAATAGTGAGCCATATTAATTGAGTTAGTCCCTTTTTGACAAGAACAGAAAATATGAAGTTTTGTAACGTAATATTGTAAGTAAACAGTTTTGGGACAGTTTATATTTAAAGAAAAATTGTGAAGATAGTACAAAAGGTTGTCATATATTTTTAACTCAGTTGTTCCTACTATTAATTTCTTACATTATATGCTAATTTATTATAATTAATAAACCAGTATTAATATATTATTATTGACTATAGTCCACACTTTATTCAGTTTTTCTTAGTTGTTAACTTATATCTTTTTTGTCTGTGTAGGATTCTGTCTATAACACTTCATTGCATTTAGTTATTATATCTCCTTAGGCGATTCTTGGCTACAACAGTTTTTCAGACTTTCCTTATTGTTAATGACCTTGAAAGTGCTGAGAAGTACCAGCCACGCTTTGTAGAAGTTGAGATTTGTCTGAAATTTTTCTCATGATTAGGCTGTGGTTACATGCTTCAAAAAGGAAGATCAGAGAAATAAAATATCATTTTCTCCACATCATGCTGAGGATCTATACTATCAACATGATTTGTGACTGCTAATACTGACTTTGATCACATGGCTGAAGTAGTTTCTCAGATTTCTCCACAGTAAACTTATTTTTTTCCATCTTGTACTCTTCAGAAGGAAATTACTTTATGTAGCTCTCACTTAAAGAATGGAGGCTCTCAGTAGTGGCTCATGCTTTAATCCCAACACTTTGGGAGGCTGAGGCAGGCAAATTGCTTGGACCAGGAGTTTGAGACCAGCCTGGGTAACATGGCGAAACCCCTTCTCTACAAAAAATACAAACAAATTAGCCTGGAATGGTGGCATATGTCTGTAGACCCAGCTACTCAGTAGGCTGAGGTGGGAGGATTGCTTGAGATTGGGAGGTTGAGGCTGCAATGAGCTGAATTGTGCCACTTTACTTCAGCCTGGATGACAGAGCAAGACTCTGTCTCAAAAAATAATAAGAAAAAGAATAGAGGCTCTGCTCCATCTCCTTAAAGATAGATTATCTACAGAAATTATTTGGAATATCAGGTGACAGCCTGGGAACCTATGTATTGGGCCTCAAAGTACGTAAAAAACATTATAATGTTTAATTAGTATCTCTGAAAAATTATTTAAAATAATCCTAAGCTTAATTTATAGTATTATTTCTTAAAATGAGTTTTCTCCACCTACTCCTTAGTATTCTTCTTATCTTGCAGATTTACTAAAGTCTCTCTGTTCAAACTATATTCTCAAATTAATAATGAATGTCATACAAAGAAAAACCCTTCCCTTAAAAATTCCCCCAAAATTTATATTTAAGG
>NW_012098410.1:270082-314164 GCF_000951045.1 Mandrillus leucophaeus | reverse complement strand
ACATATCTCTAGTTTTGTGGGCTTTTCTTATAACTGCTCTTCATTACTTCCTCAGCTATTCATTTTGTGACATCCCTGTGTCTGTTGCAATGTTTCCTGTGGGACAACTGTGTCTTAATATTTTAGTAACAGCACAGCCATGTAATTATCTATAAATAATTTAGCATGTATTTCATGCATGTGGAAATGATCCAATTAGCCAAAGTGGGGGAAAAATAACTTTCTATGAAATGTTAAGCCATTTACAGTATGGTTTATTAATTAATTAATTATTATGATTTTAGTCCTACATTAGCTAATTAAAAATATTTTTGAATTTGTATTATCTGCCTAGTTTCTCCAACCGGTTTGAAGCTACTAATACTCATTTTCTCTTTCTTGAAGTTTGTGGCACAAATCTGTGCCTATGGTTGTAGATTTTTAGAAAGTTTAGCTAGGATTGCTTTAATTTCAGCTAAGACTTTCCTTTCAATAATGATATGGTTTGGCTCTGTGTCCCTACCCAAATCTCATTTTGAATTGTACTCTCATAATTCCCACCTGTTATGGAAGAGACCTGGAGGGAGATTATTTAAATCATGAAGGCAGTTTCCCCCATTCTGTTCTAATGGCAGTGAATAAGTCTCATGAGATCTGATGATTTTAAGAGGGGTTTCTGCTTTTGTGTCTTACTCATTTTCTCTTGCTGCTGTCATGTAAGATGTACCTTTTGCCTCCTACCATGATTCTGATGCTTCCCCAGCCATGTGGAACTTTAAGTACAATTAAGTCTTTTTTTCTTCACAGTCACAGGTATGTTTATATCAGCAGCATGAAAACAGACTAATACAGTACATCGGTACCAGTAGAGTGGGGCATTGTTGAAAAGATACCAGAAAATGTGGAAGTCACTTAGGAACTGGGTGACAAGCAGAGGTTGGAACAGTTTGGAGGGCTCAGAAGAAGATAGGAAAATGTGGGAAATTTTGGTACTTCCTAGAGACTTAGTGAGTGACTTTGACCAAAAGCCAGATAGCAGTATGGACAATAAGTCCAGGCTGCGGTGGTCTCAGATGAAGATGAGGAACATGTTGGGAACTGGAACAAAGGTGACTTTTGTTATGTTCTAGCAAAGAGACTGGTGGCATTTTGCCCCTGCCCTAGAAATTTGTGGAACTTTAAACTTGAGAAAGATGATTTAGAATATCTGGAAGAAGAAATTTCTAAGCAGCAAAGTATTCGAGAGGTGACTTGTGTGCTGTTAAAGGCATTCAGTTGTAAAACAGAAACAGAGCATAAAAGTTTGGAAAATTTGCAGTCTGACAATGTGATAGAAAAGAAAATCCTATTTTCTGAGGTAAAATTCAAGCCAGTAGCAGAAATTTGCATAAGTAACGAGGAGCCAAATGTTAATCACCAAGACAAGGGGGAAAAATGTCTCCAGGGCATGTCAGAGGTCTTCATGGCAGCACCTCCCATTACTGACCTGGAAGCCTAGGAGGAAAAAAAATGGTTTACTGGGCTGGGCCCAGTGTCCCCATGTTGTGTGCAGCCTAGGGACTTGGTGCCCTACATCTCAGCTGCTCCAGCTATTGCTAAAAGGAGCCAAGGTACAACTTGGCATGTGGTTTCAGAGGGTGCAAGCAAATATTGGAAGCTTCCATGTGGTGTTGAACCTGTGGATTCACAGAAGTCAAGAATTGAGGTTTGGGAACTTCCACCTAGATTTCATAAGATGTGTGGAAATGCCTGGATGCCCAGGCAAAAGTTTGCTGCAGGGGCAGAGCCCTCATGGAGAACTTTTGATAGCACAGAGTGGAAGGGAAATATGGGGTTAGAGCCCCCACACAGAGTCCCTACTGGGACACTGCCTAGTGGAACTGTGAGAAGAGGGCCACCATCCTCCAGACACCTGAATGGTAGATCCACCGACAGCTTGCACTGTGGGCCTGGAAAAATCCACAGACACTCAATTCCCGCCTGTGAAAGCAGCCAGGAATGGGGCTATACTTTGCAAAGCCACAGAGGCAGAGTTGCCAAAGATGATGGCAACCTACTTCTTGCATCAGCTTGTGCCAGATATGAGGCATGGAATCAAAGGAGATCATTTTGGAGCTTTAGAATTTCACTGCTCTGCTAGATTTTGGACTTGCATGGATCCTGTAACCCCTTTGTTTTGGCCAATTTATCTCATTTGGAACAGCTATATTTACCCAATACCTGTACTCCCATTGTATCGAGGAAGTAACTAGCTTGCTTTTGATTTTACAGGCTCATAGGCAGAAGGGACTTGCCTTGTCTCAGATGAGAGTTTGGACTATGGACTTTTGGGTTAATGTGGAAATGAGTTAAGACTTCGGGGGACTGTTGGGAAGGCACAATTGGTTTTAAAATGTGAGGACATGAGGTTTGGAGGGGCCAGGTGAGAATTGATATGGTTTGGCTCTGTGTCCCCACCCAAATCTCATCTTGAATTGTACTCCCATAATTCCCACCTGTTGTGGGAGGGACCTCATGGGAGATAATTTGAATCACGGGGACAGTTTCCCCATACTGTTCTTGTGGTGGTAAATAAGTCTCATGAAATCTGATGGTTTTATCAGAGCCTTATGCTTTTGTATCTTCCTCATTTTCTCTTGCCACTGCAATGTAAGAAGTATCTTTTGCCTCCCGCAAATTCTGAGGTCTCCCCACCGTGTAGAACTGTAAGTTCAATTAAACCTCCTTTTTTTCCCCATCTCAAGTATGTTTTTATAAGCAGGATGAAAGTGGACTAATAAAAATAGGTTAATTGGCTCATTGTATTCTTTGCCCACATTCCCCAATATAGAAACCATATCATTCATTATGAATGTAGATTTCCCCACTAGTGTACTTATTATTAGAGTAATGATAAAGGTACAGCAGTGACACAGAGAACTAAAAGTTGTTGATGACTTGGTATTCCTTTCCACTAACATTTGGTAAAAAGGTCTTAGAGTTTACTGGAGGGGAGAAAGAAGGAGATTTTAGAGATAAATGTAGTCTGCATTATGCCTGCATAGCCCACACTGTAGATACTTTGTCTACATATAATTCAACCTTGACTGAAGTAAGCAGTCTTGACCTTTTTTTTTTGTTTTTTCTTCCTATGAGTTATAAGTTTGATGCTAATAAATTAAATAAATTAAATTTAATTCTGAAAACCAGTTCATCAACAAGATGTTTGATTTTCTAGGAAAAAAAAGAGATTCAGTATCTACTTCCAAGTTTTACTTATACTAACAGATTCAACTGAGTATCAAACACACAAACAAAACTATCATCAAAATAACCCATTCGTTTCAAAGTGAGATTGATTGTACAGCCTTCAACAAGAGCTCCAGCTCATTTATATACTTACTACAATGCTTAGCAATTTCATTTGTCAGAACATGCTGTTTGATGTACCAGTTCACAGTCTGACTTTACTACATGGTCTTCTAGGAAAGATGTTCTTCAGGTGAAGTGGTTTAAAATATCTGTAAAACACTAAATAAGTTAGTGCCCAATAAATGGTAATATACAGGTTTTAATGATAGGTGACTGAAATCATAACTTATAGTCAGTGTAGGAGGACATTTTGCCATGATTGTAAATATTGTTTTAAGGTTTTTATATCTAACACAGTTGCTGCATATATACCTGTAAATAAATGATTTTCTTCAAGACAAAATTACCTAATATTAAACTTTTTTTGCAAATTAAGACACAATAAGAAAATATTTTATCTACACTGGGAAAATGGCAATATGATTAAAAAATTATTGAGCTTTTGCTCCAAGTGTAAATTTTTTTTCTAATATAATCATTTTTTAATTGAAGATTTTGTTAAGATAATTTTAGATTCACATGCATGTAACAGAGGTATCCCATTATTTCCTTTACCAGTGTTCCACAATGGTAACATTTTTCAGAACTATAGCACAATATCACACCAAGATAGTCACATTGATACAATCTAATGATCCTATTCAAATTTCCTTAGCTCTTCCTGTTTGTTTGTGTGTATGTGTTTGTGAGTGTGTGTATATGTTTAGCTCTATATAATTTTTTCACAAGTATAGATTGTGTATCCACCACCAAAATAAAAATATTGAAAAGTTATATCCCCACAAGGATCCCTCAAGTGTTAGTCCATTTTTGCACTGCTATAAGGAAATGCCTGAGATGGTAATTTATAAAGAAAAGAGGTTTAATTCGCTCATAGTTCTGCAGGCTGTACAGGAAACATGAGGCTGGCACATGCTCAGCTTCTGTGGAGGCTTCAGGAAATGTTCAATCATAATGGAAGGTGAAGGGGAAGCCAGCACTTCACACGGCTGGAGCAGGAGGAAGAGAGAAAGGAAGGAGGTACTATACACTTTTAAGCAACATGATCATGTGAGAACTCACTCACCATTGTGACACAATACAGAGGGAAAAATCCACCTCCATAATCCAATCACCTCTTTTCAGGTCCCATCTCCAATATTGGGGTTACAACTGAACATGAGATTTCATATTTGGGGATCCAAATAATATCACCTCACATAGCTTTTACTTTTTTATTATCACACCCACCTCCCTCCTCTGTACACCACCAATTACCAGGTTGTCTAACCCCAGACAACCACTACTCTGTTTTCCATTTATAAAATTTTACCTTGCCAGGCTCAAGCCTGGCTTTGGGAGGTGGAGACAGGCGAATCACTTAAGGCCAGGAGTTCAAGACCAGCCTGGCCAACATGGCAAAACCCTGTCTCTACAAAAAATAGCTTGGTGTAATGGCACATGCCTGTAATCTTAGCTACCCAGGAGACTGAGGCACGAGAATTATTTAAACCTGGGAGATGGAGGTTGCAGTGAGCTGAGATGGTGCTTCTGCACTCTAGTCTGGGTGAGAGAGTGAGACTCTGCCTCAAAAATAAATGCAAATAAATAAATAAATAAACAAGAAATAAATAAAATTTTGTCTCAAAGCATTATATAAATGGAATCATACACTATGCAACCTTTTAGGACTGGTTCTTTTCACCTAGAATAATTCCCTGAAAATTCTTTGAAGTTGTTGCAGGCACAAATAGAGCTTCTTTTTATTGCTGAATAGTATTCAATGGCATGTAGATAACAGTTTGTTTCATTGGTCATGTGTTGTTCACATGTTCACATGTTGAAGAATATCTGTACTATTTTCAGTGTTTATCTGTGTTTTTATTATTATTAATAAAAGTGCGATATTCATTTACAAGCTTTTGGATGAGCATAACTTTTTCTCCGTGATAAATGCCCATGAGTATAATTGCCATACTGTAAATGCATATTTACTTTTATAAGACTGTAAAATTATTTTCCAGAGTGGCCGTATCATTTTGTATTTCCAGCAATGTAAGAATGGTGCAGTTTCTCAGAATTCTTCCAAACATTTCGTGTTTTCATATATATTTTTTTAATTCTAGTCATTCCGATAGGTGTGCAGTGATTTGTCATTGTGATTTTTATTTGCATTTTTTGTGTAGAGCATCTTTTCATGTGCTTATTTGCCATCTGTGTATCCTCTTTGGTAAACTGTTTCTTAATATTTTACTCATTTTCTTATTAAAAACTTTAACTTTTGAGTTTTAAAAGTTTTAAAACATATTTTATATACTAGTTCATTGCTGATTATGTGATTTGCAAATATTTTCTCTCATTCAATATTGTCACATGTGTCCGTGTGAAGAGAGTCCACCAAACAGGCTTTGGGTGAGCAACAGGGCTGTTTATTTCACCTGAGTGCAGGTGGGCTGAGTCTGGAAAAGGAGTCAGCAAAGAGTGGTGTGATTATCATTCGTTCTTATAGGTTTGGGATAGGCTTACAAAGTACCTTCTTAAGGGTGGGGGAGAAAATATCATATCAGTTAAGGTGGGGCAGGAACAAATCACAGTGGTGGAATGTCATCAGTTAGGGCTGTTTTCACTTCTTTTGTGGACCTTCAGTTGTTTCAGGCCATCTGGATGTATACGTGCAGGTCACCGGGGATATGATGGCTTAGCTTGGCCTCAGAGGCCTGACATTCCTGTCTTCTTATGTTAATAAGAAAAACAAATCAAAATGGTAGTGAAGTGTTGAGGCAGTGAAAATTTTGGGGGGTGGTATGGAGAGATAATGGGCGATGTTTCTCAGGGCTGTTTACAGTGAGATTAGGGGCAGCATGGGAACCTAGAGTGGGAGAGATGAAACTGAAGAAAGATTTTGGGGCAAGGGACGATATTGTGGGCTTGTTAGAAGGAGAATTTGTCATATAGAATGATTGGTGATGGCTTGGATGCAGTTTTGTATGAATTGAGAAACTAAATGGAAGGACGACACAAGGTCCAAATAAGAGAAGGAGAAAGATAGGTATTAAAGGACGAAGAATTTGGGAGGTCCCACGACATCCAATTAGGGAGTGCCCAAGGGGGTTCAGCATAATCATTTGCTTGGTTGGTGAGTTTTTGGGCTCTATCCTTGAGTATTTTTATTTTGTCATACACCAGGCCAGATTGATTTAGGTAAAAACAATACTCTTCACTTAAAAATATAGAGTCCTCTTTTTTAGCAGTGAGTAAGTTGAGGCCTCAGCGATTTTGGAGGAAAGAGAAATGCAAAGCCAGCAATCGTTTGTTAAAGAAGGACTAGAAATGACTAGGAGAGAGTGACTGGGATTGATAGTGTGGTGGAGATAGCTGGGGAGAGGTACAGGGTAGCATAAGAACAGGAATGAGAATAAGAGTGAGTATAAACTAAGGAATAGGACTTTATCAGGGTGAAAGTATTGGAGGGTTCCCTGCCAGCAAAGATCATCTATCTACTCTAAGAGGGAGTTAAGAGTGGTGGTTTGGGGAGAGCACCAGGAGATATCAGCTGTGACGGCTTGGAGAAACAGTGTAAACCAGCAGTGTAAACAAGAGCAGGGCATTTATGAGTAGTTGAGAATGGTGAATAGGAGCATGACTAGACAGAAGTTAGTAGGGATGACAAGTTTTTGGGATGCAGTCCAAGTAGTGGGGGTGACTGCATAAAGCCCAGTTGTAAAAACTAGGGTAAGGATGAATAGACTTAATAGAATGAAGGGATGTATTAGACTCATGAGGGTTATTACTGTTCTTCAGAAATGCAAGTGAATTTAAGGGAAATAGGGGAGAGTACTTGCGACTTCCAGGAGAAAGAGGAGAGATTAGGCTGGCTGTCAAATGGACACAGCTTTATTCTGGAGCAGTGAACCCAATAGGGAGTATCCTGCAGGTGGACAGCAGCTGTGGTACTATAGACGACTAAGTAGGCTCTGGTCCATTGAGGTTGTAGAGTTTGTGTCCGATTCTTAACAAGAAGTGATCATCCAACTAGGGTATCTTCATATGGCTGGCAATCTGGAGTAGGCAAGAGAAGATTAGCAGCCTGGTGAATTTCCTGTCTAGCCTACTGGAGGACTGGAAGATAGTCACCTAGAGGGCTGGTGACTGGGATGAGGTTGGGGTCAAGCAAGAAAGTGCATCCATATAAAAGTTCAAATGGACTGTATCCTGTAGCATCTCGAGGACAAGCTCTAATTCTAAGAAGGGCAAGAGGTAAAAGTACTGTCCAGTCCTTTTTAAGTGGAGGCTGAGCTTGGTGAGGTGTGTCTTCAAAAGACCATTAGTTTATTCTACCTTTCCTGAAGATTGAGGACAGTAAGGGGCATGAAGGTTTCACTGAATACCAAGAGCCTGAGAAACTGCTTGGGTGATTTGACTAATAAAGGCTGGTCCGTTATCAAACTGTATAGAGGTGGGGAGGCCAAACTGAGGAATTATGTCTGACAGAAGGAAAAAATGACCATGGTGGCCTTTTCAGACCCTGTGGGAAAGGCCTCTACCAATCCAGTGAAAGTGTCTACCCAGACCAAGAGGTATTTTAGTTTCCTGACTTGGAGCATGTGAGTAAAGTCAATTTGCCAGTCCTGGGAGGGGGTAAATACCCGAGCCTGATATGTAGGGAAGGAAGGAGGCCTGAACAATTCCTGAGGAGTAGTAGAATAGCAGATGGAGCACTGAGAAGCAGATTTCCATGATGGAAAGGAAATGAGAGGTTCTAAGAGATGGACTAGCAGCTTATAACCTACATGGAAGAAGTTATGAAATGACAACAGAATAGAATGGGCCTTGAGGCTGGAAGGAGATATATTCATTGGTTCAAGAACCATTTGCCTTGTGTGGGAAGAGACTGATAGGTGGAAGTTTCAGTGGAAGAGTAGGTGGGAGTGACTGATGAGAAGGAGAAAAACTGGCTGTGAGGGAGTTTCAGTGGGAGAGTAGGTGGGAGTGACTGATGAGAAGGAGAAAAACCGGCCATGAGGGATAGAAGTTGGAACGCTGGCTGCTTCTTTAGCTACATTATCACCATAAGCATTGCCCTGAGCAATGGGATCTGATGCCTTTTGATGGCCCTTGCTCCAGCTTCCTTTGGAAGTAAAGCAGCCTTAAGAAGAGTTTTTATTAAAGAGGCATTAATGATGGAGGACCTTTGTGTCATGAGGAAACCTCTTTCAGCCTATATAACAGCATGGTGGTGCAGGATATGGAAGGCATATTTAGAGTCAGTATAAATATTGATGTATAGTCCTTTTGCAAGAGTGAAGGCCCATATTAAGACAATGAGTTTGTCTTGCTGTGAGGTAGTGGAGGAGGGCAGAGTGGTAGCCTCAATGATAGATGTGGAAGACACTATAGCATACCCTGCCTTTGCTGGTGAGTGGTGATTAGGACTGCTGGAACTGTCATCAATAAACCAAGTGTGATCAGGGTGAGGAACAGGAAAGAAGGAAATATGGGGAAATGGAGTGACGTCAGGTGGATCAGTCATGGGAGTCAGGTGTGGTAACCAGAATAATGTGGGAGGCCAGATTGAAGTTTGGGGCAGAAACAATGGTAACTGTGGGAGACTCAACAAAGAGTGAGTATAGCCGAAGGAGCTGGAGGGCAGAAAGTATATGCATCAGGTGTGAGGAAGAAAATAGATTTTGGAAGTTATGAGAACTGTAGAGACTGACTTGAGCATAGTTTGTGATTTTGGGAGCCTTTAAAAGTATTAAAGCAGTGGCAGCTGCCACAAGCAGACATGAGGATTAGGCTAAAAGAGTAAGGTCAAGTTGTTTGGACAGAAAGGCTACAGGGTGCATTCCTGGCTCTTGTGTAAGAATTCCGACCACACAACCCTGCGCTTCGGCTGTGTGTAACAAAAAAGGTTGGGATGAGTTAGGAAGAGCTAGTGTGGGAGCAGATTTTATGGATGTTTTTTAAGGAATGGAAAGGGGAGTGGGGAAAGGATTTAGGATTTATGGGGTCAGTTAGGTTTGTCTAGAACAGAATAATAATGGGTTGTGGAAAGAGGTATTGAGGAGAGGAGAGTATATGGGTTTGGCACCACAGGGTGGATAGGCAAGACAATTTGGTTGATAAGGTGCAGATCCTGAACTAACCTGTAAGACTTGTCTGGTTTTTGGACAGGTAAAATGGGGGAATTGTAAGGAGAGTTTATAGGCTTTAAAAGGCCTTGCTGTAACAGGCCAGTGATAACAGGCTTTAACCCTTTTAAAGCTTGGTATGGGATGGGATATTGGCATTGAGTGGGCTAAGGGTGATTAGGTTTTAATGGGATGGTAAGGGGTGCATCATATCCATCACCAAGGAGGGAGTAGAGGTGTCCTATACTTGTGGATTACGGCGGGGAGATACAAGAAGAGGATATGAAGGAGGCTTTGAACTGGGGGAAAAGGTGGCAATGAGGTGTTATTGTAGCCCAGGAATAGTCAGGGAAGCAGATAATTTAGTTAAAATGTCTGGACCTAATAAGGGAGCTGGGCAGGTGGGGATAACTAAAAAGGAATGCAGAAAAGAATGTTGTCCAAGTTGGCACCAGAGTTGGGGAGTTTTACGAGGTTTAGAAGCCTGGCCATCAATACCCACACAGTTATGGAGGAAAGGGAAACACACCCTTGAAAAGAAGGTAATGTGGAGTGGGTAGCCTCCATATTGATAAAGAAGGGGATGGACTTACCCTCCATTGTAAAGGTTACCCAAAGCCTCTGTGATGGTCCTGTAGGCTTCCAAGGCAATCGGGCAGCATCAGTCTTTAGCCACTAAGCTGAGAAGATCTGGGAAGGAGTCAGTCAGAGAGCCTTGTGCCAGAGTTCCAGGGACTCCAGTTCCAGGAGCTCTGAGAGTGGCTGCTGGGTGAGTTGGACAGTCTGATATCCAATAGGGTCCCATACAGATGGGATACAGCTTAGGAGGAATCCAAGGCTGCAGGCATTCCATGGCCCAATGGCCAGATTTCCAGCACTTGAAGCAAGATCCTGGGGGATAAGGTCCTGAAGGAGCATCTGGCAGCTGTGGCTTAGGCGTTTTGAAGTTCTTGTGTGCTGGAGATGTGACTGGGGTTTCTCTCACAGTGGAGGCAAATAATTGCAATTCACAAATACATTGCCACTTGGCTGCCTTTTCTGTATTACTGTACACCTTGAAGGCGAGGTTAAGTAAGTCCTGTTGTGGGGTTTGAGGGCTGGAATCTAATTTTTAGAGCTTCATCTAATGTCAGGAGCGAGTTGGGTAATAAAATGCATATTGAGAATAAGACAATCTTCTGGCCCCTCTGGGTCTAGAGCAGTAAAGTGTCTAAGGGTTGTTGCCAAACGGTCCATGGACTGGGCTGGGTTTTTATATTTAATGAAAAAGAGCCTAAACACAAACTGATTTGGGAGAGGTTGGCTAAAAAAAAAGGGAGCATTATCCTTGACTATGCCTTTAGCGCCAGCCACCTTTTTAAGAGGAAACTGTTGGGCAGGTCGGGGAGGGCTAGTCGCTGAATGAAACTGTAAGCCAGACCAGGTGTGAGGAGGGGAGGTGATAGAAGGATTATAGGGTGGGGGAGTGGAGGCTGAGTAAGGATTGGGACCTGGCTCGGCTTGGTGAGGAGAGGCCTGGGCAGGAGGGGAGAGGTCAGATGGGTCCATAGAAAAGGAGGATTCAAAGGACTCAGAGTTTGGGGTGGAGACTGAAGGAACAGACAGGAAAGAAAGAAGAAAGATTTGGGATGAGTCACAATGGGAGCAAAGATTAGGAAGTGACTGATGTGTTAAAGAATGCCTGGACATCAGGCACCTCAGACCATTTGCCTATTTTTTGACAAAAATTATCTAGGTCTTGTAGGATAGACAAATTGAAAGTGCCATTCTGTGGCCACCTGGACCTACTGTTGAGTTTGTACTGGGCCAAGTGATATTGCAGAAGAAAAGGCATTTAGGTTTTAGGTTAGGTGTGTGTTGAAGAGGTTTTAAGTTTTTGAGAACACAGGCTAAGGGAGAAGAAGGAGGAATGGAGGGTGGAAGATTGCTCATAGTGAAGGAGGCAAGCCCAGAGAAAAGAGAGGGTAGAGACACAGAGAAGGTGGGGCGGGATGAGCAGCCCTGGGCTGCAATGTGGGTGAGCTGCCTAAGCAGGCGTCCCCACAATTGACTTACCACCAAGGGAATGTGGGTGAATGACCAAAGCAGGAGTCCCTGCAGTGATCAGACATCAATGGAGTGTGGGTGAATAATCAGGCAAGTGTCCCCACAAAGGAAGACTGTCTTCCTGAGTCTGTGACCAGCGCCGGAGTTTTGGGTCCACGGATAAAATGTGTCTCCTTTGTCTCTACTAGTGAAGAAAAAGAACTGTAATTCCTAGAACACGGAGATTGAAAGGTAATGAGAGAGGAAGATTGAAGGGTAGTGAGAGAGGCTGGAGAAGAGTGAAAAGACCACTTACTCGAATTGAAATTGGTGAGATGTTCCTTGGGCTGGTTGCTGTGAGGACCCATCCTCATAGGTGGATCTCCTCGGGGACTGGTCTCCCGAAGGAGTCCTCCTGTCCTGGGTTTCAGCACCAAATGTCATGCGCGTCCGTGTGAAGGGAGTCCACCAAACAGGTGTTGTGTGAGAAGAAGGCTGTTTATTTCACCTGGGTACAGGCGGGCTGAGTCCGAAAAAGGAGTCAGCAAAGGGTGGTGTGATTAACATTAGCTCTTATAGGTTTGGGATAGGCGTACAAAGTACCTTCTTAAGGGTTGGGGAGAATATATCATATTAGTTAGGGTGGAGCAGGAACAAATCACAATGGTGGAATGTCATCGGTTAAGGCTATTTTCACTTCTTTTGTGGATCTTCAGTTGCTTCAGGCCATCTGGATGTATACGTGCACGTCACCGGGGATATGATGGCTTAGCTGGGGCTCAGAGGCCTGATACATACCTTGACTTCATTTTCTTCATATCTGATTTTATATAGTAAAAGTTATTAAAAATGTTGATGAAATCCAAATTGTTAATTGTTTTCTTTAACGGGGCATGGTTTTGGTGTCATATCTAAGAGTTATTTGGCTAATCCTATACTTTCCAATTTTCTCCTATATTTTTTCTAAACATTTTATGAGTTTACATTTTATATTTAAATTGGTGATCATTTTTAGTTAGGTTAATGTTAATATTTTTTCTTATGGATGTTTAATTTCTCCATCACCACTTGTTTAAAGGGCTGTCGTTTTTCTACTGAATATTTTTTGCCCCCTTGTCAAAATTCAGCTGGGCATAGCTGTATGGGTCTATTTCTAGGTCCTCTATTCTGTCCTATTAACCTATGTTTCTAGCCCTCTGCCATTACTGCACTATTTTGATTACTTTGGATATATAGTAGGCCTTAATATCAAGTGAAGTAATTGTTCCCTTTTTATACTTCTTTGTTATGATTATTTTACCTAGTCTAAGGCCTGTACCTTTCAATATAAAATTTAGAAGAAAATTGTCTATGTCTGCAAACATCTTGCTGGGATTTTGGTAGAAATTGTTTAAAACCTGTACACCAACCAGGGAAGAAATTATCTCTTTATTCTGTTGAGTTTTCCAATCTATAAACATTATGAATTTCCATGTTCATTTAGGTATTTTAAAATTTTATCAATCAATATTTTGTAATTTTCAACTTACATATCCCACACATAGACCTGTGATAATTTTATGTCATCTTGATGGGGTTAAGGGGTGGCCAAATAGCTGACAAAACATTATTTCTGGATGTGTCTGTCAGGGTGTTTCCAGAAGAGATTAGTATTTGACTCAGTTAACTGAGTAAAGAAGATTACTCACCAAGGTGAGGCATCATCCAGTCCCTTTAGGCCTCAATAGAACAAAAAGGTGGAGAAAGGGCAAATTTGCTCACTTTTCTTGAGCTGGGACATACATTTCCTTCTGCCTCCAACAGGTTCCTCGTTGGAGCGCCTGGTTGTTCACTCCTTGGACTCCATGATTTGCACCAGCATCACCACTACCAAACTGAAGCCCTCAACCTCAGAGTTGGAATGACATCCTTGGCTCCACTGGTTTTCGGTCCTTTGGAATAAGACTAAATTATACCATCTTCTTTCCTGGTTCTCCTGCTTGCAGACAGCACATTTTGAGACTTCTCATTGTTCACAACTGTGTAAACCAATTCCCATAAAAAATCATCTTATACATATGTATACATTATTTCTGTTTCTCTAGAGAATCCTAATACAGATTTTTAAGAATTTATTTGTGGAGCAACTATAAATGGCATTGCATTTTAAATTTAAGTTTCTACATGTTTATTGTTTGTCTATATAAATGTTATTGATTTTTGTGTATTGATTCTATGACATTGCTAGACTCGCTTATTTGGTCTAAAAGATTTAGTTAGTTTTTATTTTTAATCCCTTGAAATTTTCTGTGTAAATGATCATGCCCTCTTCAAGTAGCACAGGCTTATTTCTTCATTTATAAATGATATCTCTTTTTGTTTGTTTGTTTGCTTGTCTTGCCTTATTGAACTCACTGGAAATTCTGTCTGAATGTCTGTTCAATAGAAAAAAACAGACATTCTTGACTTATTCCTTGTTTGAAAGGCAAAGTAGTCAGTCTTTTATCATCATTATGATGTTAGATATAGGCTTATGTAGACACTCTTTATGAAATTGAGATAATTCCTTTGTATTCCCCACTTGCTGAAAAATGGGTGTCATATTTCATCAAATGCTCTCTCTGAGTAAATTTTATGGGCAATATTTTTACGTTTTAGCTTGGAGATATGGTGACTTATTTTGATATTTTGTCTGATGTTGAACCAGCCTTACATATCTAGAATAAATCCCTCTTGATCACAATGAAATATAATGAATTTAATGAGAATATTTTCAAAAAAATTTAGATGGTTCTGAAGGAATTTCAAATAGCCATTAGATCTATTATTAATATTTCCAAACAGTTGTGGGGAAAGTGTCATAAAATTGGTAGTACATTCATTTAAATATATCTCATAAAACAAATCATCTACCTTTGTCCCATATGCAACATTTGTTTGAGAAGTAACATGATTATTGAATGAGCTTATTTCCTAATTACCTTTGAATGACCTTAGTAATCTCACATGTTTTTAGTAGCAGAGTCCTTTCTCAGGTTTTCCAGTTTTAGGGTGATAGGTTCATTGTCATACATATATTATACAGGAAATTTAGCAAGTTGGCTCTTTTGGCTCTTTTTCCTAAAGCAAACCTTGAGTTTCGGTTCTGTATCCATTTAGTGAAGGGGTGGCCTGCCCCTCCACACCTGTGGGCATTAGGTGGAATGAGAGACTTGAGAAAAGAAATGAGACACAGAGACAAAGTATAGAGAAAGAAAAAGTGGGCCCAGGGGACCGGCGCTCAGTGTACAGAGGACCCACGCCAGCACCGGTCTCTGAGCTCACTCAGTATTTATTGATCATTATCTTTACCACCTTAGAAAAAGGGAAGTGGCAGGATAATAGGATCATCATAGTGAGAATGTCAGCAGTAAGACATATGAATAAAGATCTCTGTGACATGAATAAGTTTAAGGAAAAGTGCTGTGCCTTGATATGCATATACAAACATCTCCATAAACCTTTTTAGTGCATAAAGAGCAGCATTGCCGCTAGCACGGCCCACCTTCAGCCCTAAGGTGGTTTTCTCCTTTCTCAGTAAACAGAACATACAATCGGGTTTTACACCGAGATGTTGCATTGCCCAGAGACGGGCAGGAGACAGATGCTTTTCTCTATCTCAACTGCCAAGAGGCCTTCCTTCCTCTTGTACTGACCCTTCACGGGTGTCAGGCTGGGGGACGATCAGGTCCTTCCCTTCCCATGAGGCCACATTTCAGACCATCACATGGGGAGAAACCTTGGACAATACCTAGCTTTCCTAGGCAGAGGTCCCTGCGACCCTTGGCAGTGTACTGTCCCTGGGTACTTGAGATTAAGAGAATGGTGATGACTTTTCACTAGCATATTGCCTTCAGGCACTTGTTTAACAAAGCACACTCTGCACAGCCCAAAATCTGTTAAACCTTGAGTCACCACAGCACATGTCTCTTGCAAGGACAAGGTTGGGGGTAGGGTCACAGATTAACAGCATCTCAAACACAGAACAAAATGGAGTCTCTTATGTGTACTTCTTTCTACATAGACACAGTAACAGTCTGATCTCTCTTTCTTTCCCCCACAATTGAGCCTTACTTTTTTGAGTTTCTCATATACAGCAATATGACTAATTTGTCATAAGGAGAGATAACACTAAGAAAAATATTTAATATAAATAAATTCGAATGCATTGAAAAGTAAAATGATGTGTGTGTGTGTGTGTGTGTCTATGTGTATCAGATTATTTTAAAAATTTACCAGAGTGATTTTATCACACTTAAACAAAATTAAATTTCCAGATTTATCTTGAAGGTAACTGCCATTGTTTGAATGATGCTGTTGGAACTTAATCCCCATTGTGGTGGTATTAAGTGGGGCCTTTTAATTACATCCTTAGGTCTCCTTCCTTGACTGCCCGGGGTCGTCTCAAGTCTCTGCTTCCTGCATTCTAGAACAGTGTTCCTTGGCTTCTTCAGCTGTGGCTCAAGTGGGCCCAGGTGTGGCATGGACTACCACTCCAGAAGGCACAAGCCATACAAATTTGTGGCATCCATGTGGTTCTAAATCTGCAGGTGCACAGAGTTCACAAGCTGTGGAGGCATGGCAATCTTCACTGAGATTTCAAAGGATGCTTCAGGGACCAGGCAGAAAAATACCACAGGGTGGGAGCCAGCACAGAGATTACCACCAGGACAATGTTTAGTGGAGCAACAGAGGCAGGGCCACTGCAGAGAGTCCTTACTATGGCAGTGTTTAGTGGAGCCATGAGAGAGGGCCCATCTCCAAGACCCAAGAACTATGGAGACACCAGAGTGTGATATCAGCCAGGGAGAGCTGCAGGCATTTGACTCCAAATAAAGAGAGCTGTTGTGTGAACTGAGCCCAGTAGAGCCATGGTGGCAGCCTCTTGCTGAGCCTTGGGCGCCCTACTCCTACTCCAGTTTGTACAGAAGACAAGACATGGAGTCAAAGATTATTCTTAAGCTTCAAGATTAAATGTTTGCCCTATAGGGATTTAGATTTTGTTGGAATCTGTTGCCTCTTTCTTCTTTCCTACTTCCTCCTGTTGGAATGGTAACGTCTGTCCTATGACTGTCCTATCATTGTATTTGAAGTATATAAACTGCTCTCACTTACAGATGGACAGAAATTTGCCTCAGGATGAATCATACTTTTAGTCTAATCCATATCTAATTCAGGCAATATTTAGAGGAATCTTGGGACTTAAACATTAAAGTTGATTCTGGAATGAGTTAAGACTTTTGGGGCTATTGGGATGGAATGAAAGTATTTTGTATGTGAGAAGGACATGAATTTTGGGAAGAGGGCAGGGGCAGAATGTGATGGCTTGAATGATGGTGTCCCCTCTGAAATTTATGTTGAAGCTTAATCCCTGTTGTGGTCATGTTAAGAAGTGAGGTGTTTTTGGAAGTGATTAGGTAATGAGGACTCCTTTGTGAACAGGATAAAGGACACACAGAATTCAGCCATCTCTTTTTAATTAATTATTTATTTATTTAGAGAAAGGGTCTTCCTCTATCACTCAGACTGGAGGGCAGTGACACAATCACGGCTCACTGCAGCCTTGAACTCTTGGCCCAAACCATCCTCCTGTCTCAGGCTCCTGAGTAGTTAGGATTGCAGGCATGCACCGCCACACCTGGCCATTTTAAAAATATTTTACATAGATGAGGTTGGGCTATTGCTCAGGCTGGTCTTACTCTTGGCCTCAAGTAATCTAGGGCTCAGGCAGTTATGTTTTAGTAGGAATTTATCTATAACACAGAATTCTAGAATGCAGAATACCACTTCATTTTACTTGTGTTTTAAGTCTACTAAAATAATGGCCTTGTATATAGCCTCTTTTTCTTTTTGAGGTAGAAACACAAATATTTGAGAAATAAGCATGTCTTTTTAAAAAGAGTACATGGAAAATTAGTTTTCTTTTAATAAAAAATAAGTTAAACTGGAAAAATTGATTTTTTCCATTAAGAAACTGATGGATTTTCTTGATAGCACTGAAAATGAGTTGACAGAAGGTAAACACTTAGCTAAAATATATTTAGAACTTGGTAGAGTATTAGCTGAAAGATAATGACATCTTAGCCATAGAAGGAATTAAAATTGCTTAGCTATGAGCCAAGGGTATAAAAACTAAAAATCAGCGTTGGAATCACAAGATAAAGATAATACTAATAACACCTTCCACGTAGAGTACTTAACTTCATCAAAACACGTTTGCTTGCATTATTTCCTTTGATTTTCACTGTATATTTTAAAAAATAAAAATGCTATTTTTATGTAACTGAGTTACAATTCTTTCTAAAGACAGATACCATAGAAGTAAAACAAATTTACTTGTGCATTCAATCATATTGCAGTGGTTCATGACAACAATAGAATTAATTCCGTCCATTTTTTTCTTTTCTTCAGTTCTTCCTTTAATTATGCAAGCAGTTTCTCCAGGCTTCTTTGTATTTAACTGATTTTATGTACCTCGTTTATGATTTGCAGGATCTCTTTGTGGGTTTAGGTGATCTTTTCTTTAATTCTTTTACTTCCATCACACTGTGATTTTCTTTTTCTTTTCAGTTTAGCAAGTTTTTAATGAAAGTTGTGTATGAGATTACTTTATTCCTGCATCTTCTCAGGTTCCCTTTTTCTTATTTATTTATTTACTTTTTTATTTGCCCTTTTTCTTTCTAATCTGGCTTTTCATTCAAGGGTCTTTTTGCCATCTTTGCCCAGTTTTAGCTTAGTGATAACCACCTTGCTAGGGTGAACGCCCATATGAGCAGCTGTGCCATTAGCCTTTTCCTGCTGCATTCATTCAGTGAAGATGACATACTTCTTCCTGTAAATCTAGACTGCTTTGCTGACCTGTTAGTGTTCTCACACAACATGAACTCCATCATTCTTTTGGATGGACATAGATCTATCCTTCAACTTCTGTCTCAGCACTTTGGAAAGAGGGGGAAGACATAATCTTCCTGAGAATGAGGAAGGTGCATTGAAACATCTTTTGCAGTTCTTGCTTTGGTCAGAAGCCACAAAGGGATTGAACTTCATTTTGACTGCTGCTGCTTTGGTGATGGTCACAGAAGGGAAGAGGGGAAGAGTGCTTTGCTATTTTCTTTTTTCTTTTTCTTTTTTTTGGGGGGTGGGGGTGGACACGGACACACTCTGTCTCCTAGGCTGGAGTGCAGTGGTGTGATCACCACAGCTCACTGCAGCTTCCACCTTCCCGGGCTCAGGTGATCCTCCCACCTCAACCTCACGCCCAGTGAATTTTTTAAATTTTTGTATCATTGGGGTTTCCTCATGTTGGACAAGCTGGTCTCAAACTCCTGGGCTCAAATGATATGCCCATCTTCGCCTATCAAAGTGTTGGGATTACAGGCACAAACCACTGTGCCTGGTCTGCTCTGCTATTTTCTACTTCCATTTCCCCCCCACTTTTGTAAAAATTCTGGGGAATGTATAATTCTCTGCTTTTCTTCTCCCTCATTAATTCCTCTAGATGTTTTTCCAAAACAAAAACTATTATTTGTAAGCATGGAGTATAATTATATTTTATCAAGCAGGCTCAGACTCTGTCTTGGGTTATTCTGTACTAATTTCAGTTTTCCATTGCTCCAGTCTCTGAATCCCAACATTATTTTATGTGGAAGCTCAATTTTATTGTCTTCTATTCCTCTTAGTCTTTTCTGCTACTCCCACTTACCTGTATTTCAGTGAACCAAATGTTAAAAGTCCAGATTTTCCACTTTAAATTTTAATTCTGGGTCTTTGAGGCTGGTTTGGTTCTATTTGTCTCCTGTTAATATCTTCTTGTTCATTGGACAACTAATACTAATGTGTCCTTTCTTGTCCTCTTCCTGATAACAGAATGACATTACTCTGTCAATATCCTGAACACCTGGAGCTGTTTCTAACTACACATTACGTTCTGTGGAGTTCTTGAACCACATTTATGGCAAGTGCTCAGCCGTCCCTTACATCGGTTGAAGTTCTCCACCTCTAAATCAAATTCACTGGGCAGTTACTTAGACCTATTGTCTCATATTCAGAGTGGAGTATTCCTCTGTCTCTGTCTCTCTTTGATATGAAATCCAAACCAGTCTGACACTTTCCTGAGGTTATTAGTATTTCACAATATCCTTTTAACCAAGTCACTATCTTCTGCTTTTGCTGCTTGTTTCAGACTTTATTCATGAAAAGTCTTAGCTCAGAGGGCTTATCAAAAATCTTCTTAGCAGTTTTAGTTTTTTTTTTTTTTTTTAATAATCTATTTGACACACTTTCCAATGTAAATCCAAGTGCTCTGATAATGTAGAACTGTTAGCAAAATTCTTTGGTCCTGGGAATTTGAACGAGGTTAAATATTTCCCTTGAGTTTATCTGTTAGGTTCCCATCATATATTGCTTTTCTCAGTGATGCCATAATACCTTGTATACATAGTCCTCACAATATTTTTTCATATTCACACTATTATCCCTTTTTAAAAACGCTTAAATTCTCTTTCTGAGTCAATTTTCCTTCCACTGCCAAGGTCACTAGTGATTTTTTTTTTTTTTTTTTTAAATAACCTAACACAGTGAGTTATAATCAGTTCCTATCTTATTTGACCTCTGAGTCCTCTTTGAAATAATTGCCATCCTGGCATTTCAATATTCACCACTTCTTTGATCGCATTTTTCTTATTCTCTTTTGTCGGATTATTTTTCTCAATGAGTTCCTTGAATGTTAGTAATGATCATAATTTTCTTCTTATCTCTTTTCTCTTTTTTTCTTGCTTGGGCCATCTTAACACAATAGTTTCAACTATCACCTGCAGACAGATACTTTCAAAATCTTGATCTCATCCTTGCTTCAGACACTGCCATGCAATTCTCTCCTGAGTATATGTGTGTTTCAAGCTTGAAATATTCAATATATTTGCAGCTGAACTCTTTCTAATTCTCTCTAAACTTTCCCCCCATCTTTGTACCTTATTTTTGTGAATGCTAATTTATCAGCCCATTTATTCCTAGTCAGATCTATGTTTGTGTTTTCCTTGTGCATGTGTACATGCACACACACACATAATAAATCATATTTACCAATTTTTATTTTCTAGATCATAAATGTCTCTTGAAAAATGTTTCTTCCTCTTCAACTTCATGGTTTGTTCAGAATTTCATCAGCTTTTTTGCGGACTATTGAGATACTTTCTTTACTTCTCTCCCTGCTACCTGTCATATTCTCTTTAATCCATTCTTCAGTTCCTTCCTTAAAACAATTTACTAGTTCTTCATTGCTGTTTTACAAGTTTCCTAGGTAATTCTTCTGTGGCCAGCCAATTGTAACAAGGTCTACCTAGGCTTATATTTGAAACTGATTATATAACCTTGCTGTTCAAAAGGAGCTCTGGTTCCAGTAACATTGACAACATCTGGGAACTTGTTAGAAACACAGAATCTCCCATCTTGCTTCAGAGATCCTAAATTATAACCTGAATTTTAGCAACATCCCCCATTGCTGCACAAGCACACTCAAGTTTGAGAAGCATTGTATGTTGGTTCTATTCCAAGCTCTGCCAATCCAAGTCCAGGGGTTTAGGAGCTACTTGGATATCCTTATCTATTCTGTAGAGTTCAGGGAAAACTCAATTCAATTTTTCTCTGTACCCTTATCTCATTTATATTGCAAATCCTATCCATGGTCCATTACGATTATTTCTCCCTGACAAATAATTGGTCTGCAATAGATTCTCCTCTTTTGGTAAACTAGAAAAAAATACTCGAAGCTTTAAAATGATTTAGATTATACATCTATATCTATATCTATATCTATCTATCTATCTATCTATCTATCTATCTATCTATCTATCTACCTATCTATCTAAAACATTTCCTAGGTTTCAAAAGGGCCCAGCTTGAGACTGAACACTATCTCAAAATACAACTTTTTTTCTTAATCTACATTCAATCAATTGCTGTAATCTCTCATAACAAAAATATTTCTATATGTGTGAATTGGGTCAAATTTGTTTTTAAGTTTCTTACTATAACTTAACTTTTGTGTATATCTCATCATCATGGTCCCTGAATTTGATTCTTCTGATGTAAATGATATTCCCTGGTTGTATAAGAGGACTAATCAGTGTACACACTAAACCAGTGGTTCTCAAAATGTTTTTCTATGAGCAACAATATTAGTATCACCTGTGGACTTATGAAAATGCAAATTATCTCACCGCATCAAAGACCTGTTGAATGTGATCTTTTTTTTTTTTTTTTGTCTGAGAATTGTGATCTGTGTTTTAACAATTTTGACTGATGCATGGTAAAGTTTGGAAATTATTAGTCTGTCTAAAATAATTACTAAAAGTTCATTTTCTTTTCTAGTGCTGGATTTAGATATGGGCATGATATACAGTAATACTCAATGAGATATGAGAGAAATATGTCAGAGATTGGAACAATATTCTTGCTGTTATAACAAGCACAAAGAAATAGACCTTTTTCATAGTTGGGTATCGATATATTACATACAGTTCCAAGACTGGCTATAACCATCTTAGCATCATGACACAGAATTACACGTTGAGGTTGGTTTAGCTAAAAGATTGTAAACATATAGGTTCATTATGATGTCACTGATCCAGAGAATAAACCAGCTCTGGCATGGTAGTTGTTCTGGGTTTTTTGTTATGTAGAATTGACCTTATTAAATAAGCCAATTTATGTTGGATTTTCTGTAATCTGCAGTAAAAAATATCTCAACTTATACATCATGAGTCTCTTTGATAGTCAATAATAAAATAATAAATGCTATTTAAAAATCATTGATGCGTAAAAATGTGTAAATGGAGTTTTCTATTCATACATATAATATTTGCTGTCAGTCAGTGTTAGGGGTCGGTAGGTTTTAATAGGCTGAACACCTCACAATTAAAAAGGTATAGCAGAAGTTAAAAATAAAAACACAACATAAAGTGGATAAGATTAACCATCTATGAAAAACTTGTGAAGCATAAAAAGGCCATAAAGTAATTAACAATTGTGATTGGATTAGATCAGAGTCCCTTATTTAATCTCATAAGGAACTTTAAAAATGCCTATAAAAAGAAAGGTAATTATTGGAGTGTAATTAATAAAAAAAATCTATAATGAAAACATGTCCAGTAGATGGGAGTGTTCTAATGATAGATTTTTAAAATAATAAGAAATATTAGAGATAGATAGTAAGTACTTTTCAGATTTATTTAGCTTCTCTATCTGATCAACACTACCATTAAAAATTTTTCAGGTTCTGCATAGATGAGATTGAACAGCGGGTAAAACTGTCAGACTACCTTTGTTCTTTTTTCATGCACACATACTGCTTTATCATTCTAAGTTCAAAGTTTGCAGGTATCTTAGTTTTGAGATGATAGTGTTAAAAAAACAAATTGATGCATTTTGTTAACTGTGTATATATTCTCTACTTTAAAAATTAGTGTTTAGCAAGTAAATCAATGTTTTGGGAGTTTGGTTAGTGTGACTCACTTACCCAGATCCTAAATCATCTCATAGTTATAAAACAGCTTGTATGGTGCAAAGCTGAGTATCACATTTTGTGTAGTGACCCCACGGCCATAAATATTACATGGAGTATTTTTTTTCTTTTTTCCTTGCTAATCATTTTAACTTCCTGAGTCTAACCGCTCTGTAATTTCATTTCCAGTGGAGCGTCTCAGTACTTTATAAAAGTGGTTTAATAGTTATAAACATAAACAGGAAATAATTACCTTTTGTAAGTAGGGTCATAATACCTCTTCAACTGCTTTTATGAATTCTTACAACACTTTTCAATACTTTATATTTTCCTTCTCTTCTTGCTACTTTAGCTATCAAGGGAGTGATAATATGAAATTTTTTTGCATATTTACTAGGCAATTTTTCTGGTTGGTGTTGGAAAAATATGCAAGGCAGTATGATGGTAACAAGTATCATGTTTTTCTTTCTTTCTTTTTCTTTTTTTTTTTAGACGGAGTCTTGTTCTGTCGCCAGGCTGGAGTGCAGTGGTGGGATCTCAGCTCGCTGCAACCTCTGCCTCCTGGGTTCAAGTGATTCCCCTGCCTCAGCCTCCCAAATAGCTGGGACTACAGGCGAAAGCCACCACACATAGCTAACTTTTGTATTTTTAGATGGAGTTTCACTGTGTTGGCGAGGATATTCTCCATCTCTTGACTTGTGATTCGCCCACCTCGGCCTTCCAAAGTGCTGGGATTATAGGTGTGAGCCACCACACCCGGTCACTTTTCAGTTTATGTAAAAAACAATCTAACTCATTATTTTCCAAAAAGTGTTTGTATGTGTAATCCTGTTGCAGATATGAGAGATATTTGTTGTAGAGTCTGCCTTTTACTGAAAGTCTGAAAACTAAGATATCAGTAAACTCACACGGAAAGAGTTTCAGAGACATTGGATGAAAACTTCTCTTTGAATTCTTATAAATAAGTCTGAAAATTCTGTGCAAAATGTCAGCTGCCATTTCAGTGGTTTTCTTGACCCAGGATGGAAAGATAGGATATATTGCTTAGTATAGTTTCTTTCAACTACAGAGAAAAATGCGGTCTTCATGTGGGGAGAATGAGCTCATTATTCTTTTCTTCATAAAATTAATTGCAGTGCACATTTAAAAATAAAACTTAAGCCAGGTGCAGTGGCTGACACCTGTAATCCCAGCATTTTGTGAGGCCGAGGCAGGTGGATCACTTGAGGACAGGAGTTTGAGACCAGCCTGGCAAACATGGTGAAACCCTGTCTCTACTAAAAATACACAAATTAGCAGGGCATACTGGTGCATGTCTGTAATCCCAGCTACTAGGGAGGCTGAGGCACTGGAATTGTCTGAACTCAGGAGGCAGAGGTTGCAGTGAGCCCAGATCACGCCACGGCACTCGAGCCTGGGCGACAGTGCGAGACTCCATCTCAAAAAGAAAAACAAACAAATGAAAAAAGTTTGAAAAATCCTTAAAGCCTTAACGCCCATTATGACACTTTGTGACGGACTGTCACCATGTTGTGGGGGAGGAGGAGAGTTTTCTTTTTTTGTTGTTGCTCTTTTTGCATGAAGTGATTTGGTTAAGCAGGAAAAAGAATGAGGAGGTTTTGACACCTCATCCCCTATTCTATTCGCCAAACTACATAATCCTCTTCTTTGCTCAGTTTGATTTTCCTTTATTGAATTTTGCTTTCTGTGATGTTCTCATTTCCCTTATTAGATTAAATCAAATTGTTCTAACCCATCCAACATTATCCCTTTGGGAGAGCAAAATTCTGTCTCCTGAGAGAAAAACGTAAAGAAAATCTACTTAGAGAAGATTACTCAGCTGCTGTTATTACCCGTTTCCAATTTCCTTTTTACTTTACAGAGTAAGTTTGACTCATTCCCCAATGGCAAAGTTTCCTCTCTTCTACTATGTAACAAGGATTTTATAATAGATGACGCCTAATGTGAAGTGCCGAAACTCAGGATTGATATGACATGTTATATACGATAGGTCAGAAAAACTGTTAGGTTATTGCTTGGGCTTGCGGCTACTGTCTTTTGAAATCACAAAACTGTCCCACTGAACCAAGAATTATTTAGGAAATTCTATTAGACCATTTAACTGACACACAGGTGATGCTCTTTTGGTGATTATGATGGAACTGCTGAAGATCTGTCACAACAAAGATGTGAGAGTATAGAAACTTTATCTGGATTGCTTTGGATTCGATTCCCTTTCTACACAGAGTGAAGAGAAAACTTAAGACAGACAATCTCACTGGAAATCAGGTTTCTGTCTTTACAAACTATCTAAACCTCAACATAGAGATTTGCATGGAATTTTTAAAACATTTTCGAATTTGCTCAAAAAACATTTATCTTTGTACTGTAGTCCAAAAACTAGAAAAAAAAAGTATATTCTGGTCCAAATTGTAATAAGTACATGAATAACTTAATGAATTGTGGACATACACACTCCCGTTTCTCTGTGTGTGTGTGTGTCTGTGTGTGTTTTCTAACCCAGCATCTTAAATTCCCTTGAGGTCACCCTGTCAGCATCGGTTCTGTGGCCTGGATTTAGTTGAATCAATCCTAATTGCAATTCAGCACAGGTCTACTCCTCTGTGGAGATTGCAGATGAATGACAGTGCAGTGGCAGGAAAGATAAATATGCTGGCAAATAAGATCCTGGCTCTCGACAGAGGATGGAATAAATTACTTTACCAATGGAATGGAGGTAATATGTTGGAGAAAGAAAGTGAAATCGAAACCAGTTTAATACTCGGTTTGTTAAAGTTTAAAATAAAGCATTTTAAGCTTAAGTAATATATGGATGGTGATTCTTTTTATTTAGAAAACATTCCATTGCTCTGTACTATAAGAAATAATGGCATACACGAATTTTGTTTATGCAGATGACAGCTTGGACAATTTTAATTCATGTGGCATTCTCTGGTATCTGAGAGGCTGGTGGTAACTGTGGTGTAGCATATTGATTAGTAATTTGATAAATACACAAAATGGCACATTGAGCTTTAGGTGCTTCATGTGAAATGTATTTAAATGACCTTGGCTAATTAGAGTGCATAGCTGCAAGGCAGGACCATATGAACAAGAGCCAGTTTTTTGGTCTAGATATTTACATAGGTTTATGACAGAGAATAGGAGAGACCTGAACACAACACTAAGACTTCTCTCAAGGAAATAGAGTTAGAGTACATCATCAGGAGAAAAACTGTATTTTCCATTGTGAGAATTATTAACCTTATGCTATATAATTAGTTCAATGATTTTATATCTAAAATGCATTTTGCAGATTTTTAACTAGATCTTGGATTATACATAAACTTGCATTTTAGTATAATAATCAAGCAAATACCTTTAAAGCAATATTAAAATGATAATTATATATTATTCTTAAAGATTAATATACATTCTTCATTTTTATTTAGCCCAACATTTTCTAGCTGCGTGAAATGTAAAGTTCCAAAATAATATGCTATTCCTACAGAATATACATTTAAGGTTTATCATCACAGATCATGTTGGATATCCTTCAATTACATCTTGAAATACAAATTCTAATTAGATTTCACTGGTAAAGGTCAGGTTTTCCCTGTATTCTTATGAAAAAGATGTTTATCAGATAAGTGGAATACTCTAAGAATCCAAAGAAATAATACCTGGAAAATTTCTGAAGTCACTTTCCCTGTTTTCACTTGGCTATACATTTCCACGACAACACTGGATAACAAATTAAAAATAAGATGTCATAGACAGGTGATTTGATTTCATCATCCCTTGTGCATATAATCTAGGCATTTCTTGGAAGTATACTTCTTTTTTTTTTTTTTTTTTTTGAGACGGGCTTTCACTCTTGTTGCTCAGGCTGGAGTGCAATGGTGTGATCTTGGTTCACGGCAGCCTCCGCCTCCCGGGTTCAAGAAATTCTCCTGCCTCAGCCTCCGGAGTAGCTGAGATTACAGGCACTGGCCACAACAACTGACTAATTATTTTTTTTTTTTAATTTTTAGTAGAGATGGGGTTTCGCCATGTTGGTCAGGCTGGTCTCGAACTCCTGACCTCAGGTGATCTGCCCACCTCCGCCTCCCAAAGTGCTGGGATTACAGGCGTGAGCCACTGTGCTCTACCAGAAGTATACTGTTCTTATAAACATCCGCAGAAGCTTCTGGAAGCAAAGTAAGAAGGGACTTCAGGATGAGATTTCTGTGTAAATATTCAAAATCTCTAAATTGAGTTTAGGCCCAAGTGAATTGTTCTTAACAGCATTATGTGCACCTCCAATTGTATTGGGTTTTTCAGAATGCATATTGCCCTGAAGAAAGTCAAGCACAACTGTCTATCGTTACAATGTATGATTCATGTCTACTAGAAATCTGCAGGCATGCTTCGATTTGGAGTGAAATTTGCACCCTGAAAAGAGAAGATGTGAATGAGATCTTTCAATAACTTAGCTCTAAGTCAATATATTTTTGTTTTCAAATTTCAAATGGCAATTTACTTTCTTTACCCACTCTGAGCAGCTCTTAATGAATCTAGGTTATGTCAAATACAACTTTCTCTGACTCTCCAAAATCACACTTTTCTTCACGTAGTTGCTTAACAACTTCAGAGAGCTGCCAGAGACTATTTCAGTTTGGTTTTCATTGTAAGAGATATGATTTTGAAAGGATAGATTTCTAAAAAGAATTTTCAAAAGCCTTAAGGAAAAATCTTCTAGAAGACTGATAAACTCTTTTTTTCCAACCTACTTACTTTAATTATTGAATATTTTGAAACTAGAGAAGACTTAAAATGTTAACAAAGCCTAAATCTTTGGTAATACATGATAAGCTTATGAATAGTGTTCGTAATCTATTATTGTTACTCTCAATACTATACACATACAAACACATACATACACACATATATATGATGACGAAAGTAAAAAACTTGAGAAATTTATTAAATAATTGAGAAATGAGTTACATGAAGAAATTAGACTCAGGAGTTCTATGAAGGTGAAGGTAACTTAGAATCTATCTTGAACAAAATACATATCACGATGATAGCCTCTACTTTGTCAGTGTATAAAAAGCACTCAATAGTGTACTTTAATTTGACCTAAGTCTGTTCTGTCCAAATTAAGCAGAATATCTTTTCAGAATTCTTGACTAAACAAAATCATCTATTTAGGTTTTTAATTACATCGTTGAACGAACACAGTACTAGGCAACCTGAAGACTCAATGAATGAGTTTAATAGATTGTGGTTCACCATATGCATTAGCATCAACTGGGGTGGTTGTGATAAATGCAGATTCCTGCCTTAATCCAGGATTTTGACTCAGGGTTAAGGAGAAGGGGACCAGCATCTCTATTTTAAAGGGCTCTCAAATGGATCTGAGGTACTTTCAAATTTGAAATCTACACAATAAATGCTTACTGTCTGAGAGATTTCACTTTAGAAGATAGGGTATAGACTAGATTATCTGTATTGATTCCTTCCAACATTACCATTCTTGAGAAATCAAGACGCAAGTATTACTTAAAGTCATAAACCTGAGAAGGAATTGTTAACAATTTTTCTAAAGCAGTTGAAGAAGTTAAGCTAAGAAACAGTTATTAAATTTACGCCAATAACAAGTTCTCATCTTAATTCACTTGAATAGACAAAAAAAAGGTAATAGACAAAAAAAAAAACTCCCTTTAATTTTGAGATGAGGAAAAATGGTTAACTATGAAATTAGGTACACCAATATAGTTCCCACTTTACAAGTTTCTATCATAGAGAAGTGGACTTTAGAGAAGGTGTGCGAAATAGAAATGTCTTGAACAAAAAGATTCTGAAACATAATTTGCTCATATGAAATTACTAAGAAAACTCCATTAACATACCTTGTCTTGTCCTTACTATGAAGAACATCATTCTGATGGTAGCTATGACATAAGCTGAAGTTAGAAACATGAATTTTAAAATGGCTAACTTCTGCCAGGTTTACTCCCTTATTTGCTCTTAGATATGAACACACACAAAGTGATAGAGCGGAAAGAGACAGAGTATTTTTTTAAATGTTGTCTTTTTTCTCTGATCGTTTCTCTCTTCTCCTCTTAGGGACCTTATTTATTTCCAAAGCTTCAGTCACCACCTCTGTGCAGATACTCACCAATCTGCATCTACAACTTTCTTCCTTTCTGAGAGATGATATCACATCCCTGAGGATAACTAGGTGTTTCTACTTGCTTTACTTTCTATTATTTCAAATTCAGTACTTTAAATCAAGACTCATGATCTTCTCCCTCTCAGCTGACACTCATTTTGGCTTGCCTATGTTAAAAAAGAAAACTTTATACAAAATAAGTTTCAGTGTTCATTTGAGCAAAGAAAAATTCATAAATCAGGCAGCACTTGGAATCAGAAAAGGTTCAGAGAGCTCCTCTCAGCAAAGTACATATATACTTTCATTTTGTTGGTGGTGTTTCCCTTCAGTGTAAATTTTCTAGAAGTGGAATTGCTGTTTCAAAGATTAATATATACATAGTTTGAGTGGATATTATCAAAATTTCCTCCATAAGTGTTGCATCAGTTTGCATTTTCATCACAATATATGAAGGTATCCATTTCTCCAAAGCCTCATCAATATTTTGTGTTGTTATACTTAATTTTTGCTAATCTAATAGGTATAAGTTAGCAACAATGTAATTTTTGTTTGTATTTCTTTTATTATGATTAATATTGAGCATAATTTCATGGATTGAAGTGTCATTTTTATATATGTTTTGTGAATTGTCTGTTCATGTCATTTGCACATTCTAGTTTTCTTTTAGATATTTCCCTCAATTTTTAAGATATTTTCATATATTAGAAATAGTCATGCTTTATTTATTATATATATCATCTCTCCTTTTTTTAGTTGTTTTGGCTTTGTCTGTGTTTTTTTCTTGCTTTATAAATTTTAAAAATGTTTAAATAAATTTGTCATTTTTTTTGTATCTGGAATTAATTGTAAATAGAAAGATATTCTCCATGTCCAGGTTAAAGAGGAATGTGCCTATATTGTTTTTTTCTAGTTATATGGTATAATTTTTTTCTTTACATTTAGAATTCTGATTTACATGTTGATGTAAAGCAAGGATCTAATTTTATCTTTTTCAAATAGTTTTAATATTTTATTTATTTTTATCTTTTAATCTATTGTCTTAGAATAATTTCCTAAAATGTCACCTTTATAACAATAATTTAATATGCCACATTTAATGCATTAAAGTTTTATATGTTCTTGTATCTATCTCTGGCCTTACATTCTCTTCTACTTACCTGCATATTCATGAGTTTGTACCATGTGATTTTAGTTATAGAGACTTTGTAATGTTTTAATATGCGGTGAAGTTAGTCCCCATTCATGACTGTATGAAATAGACAATTTCTATATGTGAAAATATTTTCATATTACAATACATACCAACTGAGGAAATACCTGAAACATATATAACCGAGGGTAAAATATGTTAGAGCATCTGAGGAACAAAATACAAAGTTCATAAACAAAAAATAAAAATATTCATTAAGGAAATAAAAACACTCAACATGACTTGATTAACTATATTAAAATTATAAAGTGATATGCAATTTTCATCAGTTACATTGGAAAAGATTAGAAAATGATATTTCTGAGTTTGTCAAATGTTCAAGGTATGCATCACTTTTAAATATTCTTAATGCACTTGGAACCAACCCAAATGCCCATCAGTGATAGACTGGACAAAGAAAATGTGGCACATATACACTATGGAATACCATGCAGCCATAAAAAAGAGTGAGTTCATGTCCTTTGCAGGAACATGGATGAAGCTGGAAACCATCATCCTCAGCAAACTAACACAGGAACAGAAAACCAAACACCACATGTTCTCACTCATAAGTGAGAGCTGAAAAATAAGAGCACATGGGCACAGGGAGGGAAACACCATGTACTGGGGCCTGTCGGTGGGTGGGGGTCAAGGGGAGGGATAACATTAGGACAAATACCTATTGCATGTTGGGCTTAAAACCTAGATGATGAGTTGATGGGTGCAGCAAACCACCATGTCACATGTATGCCTATGTAACAAACCTGCACCTTCTGCACTTGTATCCCAGAACATAAAGTAAGTAAATAAATAAATAAATATTCTTAGTACAAGAGTAAATTGACAAAACCTACTTGGAAAACAATTTGTCAGAATGTATTAAAAGTCTTAATACATTGAAGAATTCACACCTTTCTTCGATGATTTAATCAGAGATATTCGCAAATTAAGTACAACAATGTTTTGCATTACTGCTTGTAACAGCAAAAATTGGCAACAATTTATATGTTTAGAAAGGAACTGAATAAGTTAAACTACTTTCAAATGCTAAAATGCTAGGTTACATGGAAACAATTATATTTTAGAAGATTTTATTGGCCTAAAAATGCATTCACAATGTAACCTTCAAAATTTCTATTACAATGTTAATTCCTATTTAGGAAATTCTTCAAACAATTGGAAAAGCAGAAAAATAATATAAAAGCTGATTGTATTATTGAATATAAAGTTTGATCACAATTTTTTATAAAGGAGCTTGAATATCTAATAATAAGAAATATGTATGTACACATGGACACATTTATATGTACATGCATACACATGTACATATCTGTGTGTGTGCATGTATGTGTTTATATGTAAGTCACCCTGGCCTCCTGTCTTTCCCTCACTCCCCATTGTAGTCTGTTTGAGTTCCCATAGGCTTGCTTCTTCCTCACTGTTCAACATTTTCACAATTATCACCAACCGACATTACCTTACTCTCTCATTTCAACTCCTGCAATATTATTCTTAATGGCTTTTCATGCTTCTGCAGGGAGTGGAGAAAAAAAATTATTCTTTTTCTTGGGAGGCTGAGTCAGGCAGATCATGAGGTCAAGAGATTGAGACCATCCTGGCTAACACGGTGAAACCTCTTCTGGACTGAAAAAAAAGAAAATACAAAAAATTAGCTGGACGTGGTGGCAGGCGCCTGTAGTCCCAGCTACTGGGGAGGCTGAGGCAGGAGAATGGCGTGAACCCAGGAGGCGGAGCTTGCAGTGAGCCGCGATCGCGCCACTGCACTCCAGCCTGGGCGACAGAGCGAGACTCCGTCTCAAAAAAAAAAAAAAAAAAAAAAAAGAGAAAAAATTATTCTTTGTCCTACTATCATCATAGGCTATCTTAATGGGGCCCTGTAAATTGGACTGACAAAAGACTAATTAAAAAAAAGCAAAAGCAAAAATTTATGATATGCATATTGCCTTTACAAGACATGGGAGCATTTAGAGATAAGTAACTTAAAGAGTTAGTTAGCACAAGGGCTTATATAGAGTTTTACCAAAAAAAAAAAAAAAAACCAAACCAAAACAAAACAAAACAATTTTTAGAGAAGTAACAAAACAAAGAGAAAGAATTTTTAGGTTTTTTTTTTAGGACAATAAATTGTAGGAAGGCAAATATCTAGGAATTTAACGGTAGACAAAGTCTAGTTGGTAAATTATTTTGAGTTAGATAAGTGCCAAATGTTATCTCTGGTGATTATTTTTTGTCTTTCCTAATAGGGAGGAAAACATTCCAAACTTGTATCCAACTTTTTGGCAAATGGAGGAGGGTAGAGAGCTTTTCTTATTTTTGCTTTTTCTCAATTACTTCAGCTCAAAGGGGCATATTTTGGAGTGGCACAGTCTGCTACCATACACATGCTTCTCCCTATGATCAAATTTCTAAACAATAAAAATAATGACTAGATCATATCATACTCCTGCTTCAAACTTCCCATAAGCTTTTAAATAAAATATATATATATATATATACACACACACACACACATTTTTTTGTCTTTACACATTGCTACATGATTGCCTTCTTCCAACATCTTCTTTGACCTCATCTCAAGCCTCTCTCCCTTGATCATATCTATATGCCTACAGGCTTTCCCTTGCTCTTTTGAGCCCAACAGACTTATACTGATGTCAGACAATGAAAGGCCTTAGGATGCTTCCATGATTTTACTATTTCTTGTTATTTAGGTCTCAGCTCAGCTGATGATTCTTCAAAACATTTGAATTCATCTTCTTTTCTAAAGTACTCATCCCTTCCCCCAGAGTCATTCTCTGGTTGTATCTATATCTAGCAATATCTATAGATACATATATATACACACACACACACAGAGAGATATATATATATCTCAATAGATATAAATATAGATGTAGATAAATCTATATGTAGATGTCACTTGTTTGTTTTTTGAGATGGGGTCTCCCTGTTTTGCCCAGGCTGGCCTTGAATGCTTGAGCTTAAGTGATCTTACTGTCTCGGCCTCCCAAGAAGGAGGGACCACAGGTGCACGGCCTCATGTCTGGCTTGGCGGTATATATTTGAAGCACTTATCATTGATGAAACTGTGCTATTGTTATTGCCATCATCTGTAAATCCAAACTTAAATGTTTAGGCTTCAAGAAAGAGGGACATCAGTGGCTGGAACAGCATTTGACATGCAGTAGGCATATGAAGGCAGAGTTCATCAAGCATGTTTCAAAAGAAGAATGAATATTGTGAGGTGTGAGTTAAAACTCTGAGATTTCTTTTTTCTATGGAAAGTGTCTCTGGGTTTCTTAATCTTGGGAAAGGCAAAAGCTGCAAGCATTCCCCTTGAGGGCGAGAATAAAGCAAGGATGTCCTCTCTCACTACTCTTATTCAAAATAGTACTGGAAGTCCTAGCCAGAGCAATTAGGCAAGAGAAAGAAAGAAAAGGCACTCAAATAGGAAGAGAGGAAGTCAAGTTATCTTTCTTTATAGACAATATGATTTTATACCTAAAAAATCCTATAGTCTCCGCCCAAAACCTCTTAGATGTGACAAACAACTTCAGCAAGGTTGTACGACATGAAGTCAATGTATAAAAATCAATAGCATTTCTATACACATATAAGATCCACATTGACAGCCAATTCAGGAATACGCTCCTGTTCACAGTAGCCACACACACAAAATACCTAGGAATACAGCTAACCAGGGAGGTGAAAGATTGCTACATCTCTACAACAAGAATTACAAAACACTGCTAAATAAATCAGATATGAAACAAAGAAAAACCATTCCATATTCATGAATAGGAAGAATGAGTATTGTAAAAATGGCCATACTGCCCAAAGCAATTTAAATATTTAATGCTACTCCTATCAAAACTACCAATGACCTTTTTCACAGAATTGGAGAAAACTAGTCTGTAATTCATATGCAACAACAACAACAACAAAACCCAAATAACTAAAACAATCCTAAGCAAAAACAACAAAACCTGAGGTATCACACTACCCAACTTCAAACTATAAGGCCACAGTAAAAAAAAACAGCGTGATACTGGTACAAAAACAGACACATAGACCAAGGGAACAGGCTAGGTGAACCAGAAATAAAGCTGCACACCTACAACCATCTGATGTTCAACAAGGTTGACAAAAACAAGAGATGGGGAGAGGATTCCCTATTCAATATATGGTGCTAGAGTAACTGGCTAGTCATGCAGAAGATTGAAGCTGGACCCCTTCATTTTACCACGTGCAAATATCAACTCAGGTTAGATTAAAGACTTAATTATAAGACTTAAAATTACAAAAACTCTGAAAGAAAACCTAAGAAATCCCTTTCTGGATATAAGTCCTAATAAAGATTGCATGATGAAGACTCAAAAAGCAATTGCAACATAAACAAAAATTGACAAATGGGACCTAATTAAACTAAAGAGCTTCTACACTGCAAAGGAAACTATTAACAGAGTAAATAGACAACCCATGGAATGTGAGATAAATATTTGCAAACTATGCACCAGACAACAGTCTAATATTCAAAATCTATAAGGAACTTAACAGGCAAAACTTAAACAACTTCATTAAAAATGGGCAAAGACATGAATAGACACTTTTCAAAAGAAGGCATATATACAGCCAACAAGCATATGAAAAAATGCACAATATCATTAATCATTAGAGAAATCTGCATCAAAACCATGAGATGCCATCTTCCACCAGTCAGAATGGCTATAATTCAAAGAATAAAGATGCCAGCAAGGTTGCAGAGAAAAGATAACACTTATACACTGTTGGTAGGAATATAAATTAGTTCAACCACTGTGGAAAGCAGTTCAAAGGTATCTCAAAGACTTTTAAACAGAATTATCAATTGACATAGATATCCCATTGTTGGGTATATACCCAAAGGAATATAAATCATTCTACTGTAAAGCAACTTGCATGAGTACGTTCATCGCAGCACCATTCACAATAGCGAACCATAGAACCAACCTAAATGCCTATCAAAAATGTGGTACATATACACAATGGAATACTACACAGCCATAAAAAGAGTAAAAGTATGTCCTTTGCAGCAACATGGATGGAGCTGGAGGCCATTATCAATGCAAGAACAGAAAACCAAATACTGCATGTTCTCACTTATAAATGGGAGGGCTAAACATTGAGTACACATGGACACAAAGAAGAGAATACAGATTGGAGCCTACTTGAGAGTGGAGGCTGGGAGGACGGTAAGGATAAAAGAAACTACCTACCAGCTACTATGCTTATTACCTAGGTGATGAAATAATCTGTACTCGAAGCCTCTGTGACACAGTTTACTCATGTAACAAACCTACAAATGTACCTCTTGAACCTAAAACAAAAGTTGGAAAGAAAAAAAGTTAGCAGGTTTTCTTATGCCTTCTAAACTCATGTTGGTTAGAGTTCACTTTATCCAGGGCGAATTTCTTGGCTCATATGGCAAAATTAAAACATTCTCCAGCTTATGATAAGGATTAATAATTTTTAAATACCCTATTAAGAAAGTCTTTTTCAACTGTAGGTACTTCAGAACACATAAGAAATATCAAATATGAACAGTTTAATATTCTTATTCAAATACAAGGGTCCATTGTATCCACTAATAATACACATTTGTATAGCAATATGTTATGCCAGGCATTCTTCTAATAACTTTACAGATGTTAACACATTTGTCCCCCAATGATACTGTAATAAATTGCTCTTCTGTTTTACAAATGCGAACTTGATATACAAAGAAGTTCAGTAAGTTGCCCCAGGATAAAACTAGTAAGTATAGATGGCTTCAGAATCTGCTTAACCCCTACATATGTTGCCTACCCATTCTTAAACAATAGACTAAAATAAAATAAAATAAAATGTGCTTAGATAATGGGACAGAATAATGAACCCAACAAGGCAGAAGCTAAAGTTTGAGGTAGTGAATAACAGTCTAACAATATACAAATAAACTTGGGAAATCCTTCAAGAATACAGAAAAGTGGAGAAAAATAGTGAAAAGGATAGAGTGGAGAAAGTAGACACGGATAACATACATGAAGATAAAATCATAAGAATTAGCTATTATATAATAAGCAAAGTGAAAATACAGAACATCAATTTTACATAAAGTTACATTAATAAAAATAATAGCATTTAACTATATTTCAAATCTTACAAAGACCAGGTAGATCCTGAACAAGTTTCACTGTTACAAGATGATCAAAAGAATTAGAATAACACATACACACACACACACAATCAAAAGTGAAGACATTTTAAAAAGTTTAAATTCAAAAAAGGTTACTTTAAGGAAGAGAAAACACAGACAGAACTTTTTAAATAGATGACAAAGACATAGCACTGTATTCATGCTTTTAGTGAAAAATGACTGTGATCTAAGAAGTGTTTTCTATGCTGCTCAGTTACCATTCTGATGTCACATGTTTAAAAAGGCCCCAGAGACATTTGTGTTGTGATTACTGATTGTCAATCAAAAAACAACTCAAGAATGAAGGTAGCAAAGATGTAAAAAAACTGACAATACATATTGAAATTAAAGATTTCAATATGTTTGACATATTGTATGACATATGTATGACAATACATATTGAATTAAAGATTTCAAAAAGTAGATTGAAATAACTACTCAATTAATACTATTAAGCTCTAATTAAAAATAGATGGATGCCGATAAGCATAAGTAATAACTGTAAACTTGTAACATTTAACATGAAGAAATTTAAAAATAAAAAATGCTTGGTTCAAATATGTTTAAGAGTATTCCTATTTTTGGCTTGGTAAATATCAGTTAGAAAACTGACAATATTTCTTTCTGTGAGATGGAGTCGTGCTTTGTTGCCCAGGCTGGAGTGCAGTGGGGCAATCTCGGCTTACTGCAACCCCCACCTCCTGGGTTCAATAGATTCTCCTGCCCAGGCTTCCCAAGTAGCTGGGACAACAGGCATGCGTCACCATGTCCAGCTAAGTCTGTGCGTGTGTGTGTGTGTGTGTGTGTGTGTGTGTGTATGTGTGTGTTTAGTAGAGACAGGGTTTCACTATATGTTGGCCAGGCTGGTCCCAAACTCCTGAACTCAGGAGATCCACCCACCTCAGCCTCCCAAAGTGCTGTGATTATAGGCGTGAGCCACCGTACCTGGTCTGTTTCTTTAGTTTCTATCAAATTTATGACAAAAACTATTTTCCTTACACCATTCTATAGTTGGACCTTTCACCCTGTCTACTGTGAAAAATGGATTTTGTCCACAGATGTTTGCATATAGTTTAGCATGTTATAATTAACAAGATGTCCAGCAATATAACCTGGAAAATAATCATTTCTTTTTCATGTTACGAGTAACTTAGGGATAGTGATTCTAGAGTTGTATTAGGGATTTAATGGCAGCAGGACTTGAGATAAATCATACAGTTTTTAAAAGTGTGGATCCTCCTATATTCAGAACTTGGCCCCAACTCTGCATGTGTGGTTTTGGGTAGATTACTTAATCTCTACAAACTTCAGTTTCCTTGTTTATATCATTTGGATGGTAACAGTATTCTCTTAAGTTTTTTGTAAAGATTAATGAAAAAACATCTAGCAAATAGTAAACAAGCAGCAAATAATAACTATTTCTATTATTAGTAGTAGCAATATTATTAGATAAATATATTGCTCAACTGCAGATTGCTAATTAGTGAGTAATGTAGCAATTACCAAACAAGGAAACAAATTTTAAGTCATTGATTTAAATTCTAGAACAATTAAAAGTTTCAGCTTAATTTCAAGTATATATTATTAGAAGTATTTAAATAAACTAAATTGTGTTGGTATGGAGTAATAAAAATCAGAGTGAACTTTATATTCTTACTCTGTAATTAAATTATAAATGGGGGAAGAAACATTTCTATTAATTATCAGGTAAGGTTAATTAAATAAAAGTTAATAAAATTTCCCTGTCAATTTCATTAAATAAGCTTAAATAGTGAAGAGAAGTAATAGAGAGAAGTCTGAACCAGTTAGGTAAAGTAGCTGACTTGGCTGATTGGGGTTGCTGTTGTCAACTATACTTTCTCTTACAGCTATTTGATAGAAGTTTCTCATGTCACCATTTTAAGTCCTTTAATAGCTCAGGATTTGGGTAAATAAAAATTGGTCCTTTGAGGCAGAGTCTTGTTGCTTTTAAAAGATTCACTGTACCATCTTTCTTAGTTATATGATTCTGACTTTATTCTGGGAGCAATGTGCTCAGTTACATGACAATTTTCCAACCTCTCTTGTAAATCAAGGTGGAAAGTAAAATACAAGTAGAAATTGTTGGGTGGACTCTAAGAAAAACTTATTAAAAGACACGCCACACAGTTAACATATAAACTATTTTGACATCCTTTCTTCCCACCTATTATCAAAATTCAGATAAGATTTCTGGAGTTCAGCAGTCATATAAGACTATAATGCTGCATTGACATGCAAGAACTTTCTTGGACAAAGAGTAGAGCACAAAGGTAATGAGAGGCTGTGCCCCTGAATATCCATGTGGTCACTATGCCAACCCTGAGTTGCCGGCCTCATGTCTAGAAGAAAGAAAGTGAAACATTTATGTTGTGTTAGCCTTCTCTTTCAAATGTTTAACAGATCTGAGGTGCAGAACCCAAAGAGAAGCTGGCCAGTGCTCTTTTATCTCTTCTAAAATGAATCATGTCTTCACAGCAGTAGCAATGTGTACACCTCATCTCTTTCTCCTTCTATTCGCTGCCAGTTTCTTTCTCTTCTTCAAATTTTAAATTTTAATATCTTCACCTCAGTAGTTACAATATATATTCTATGGTGCTGTGAGACTAAAAGAAGATAATTATATGTAAAAATACTTGTAACTATAAAGTTCACTTGAAGAATATGACATTATAAGAATTGAGGGTGATGGAGTCAAGATGAATGTGGGGAGGTTAAGTGTTCTCAGTCAAATCATCTTGTTATATTCCTCCTTCATGCTAAAACAATACCTACGTGTTTAAAAACTAACCCAGGGTTCCAGTTCAAGATGACTGACTAGACACAGCTAGTGGGTGCCTCTTCCTTAGAGAGGAATCAAAATAGGGAATAAATATTCACGCTTCGAGTAGATTGTCTAAGAGAGAACACTGCAATTCATCAGATAACGGGAATCATGAAAGGCAAAGGAGAGTGAAGCCAGGTAGCCTGCTGAGCTGGGATCAGTGTGGAGCTGGGAGGAGCTACCTGACATAGGGAACAGGTGAGTGAGAGACTTCTGGGACTCCACACTCCTGCCGTGGACTTTTACAATCCTAACTACAGTAGAGTCCTTAGATATCCCTGGGCTTCCAGACTAACAAGGAACTGCCTCGGATTGTGCTGAATCATTGCTTGAACTCGTGTGGAATTCCACAGGTTTTTGAACCCTGAGCAGCCACAGGCTGATGCTATTCTTATCTCCCAGTCCCCAGAAGCCTGTGTCCTGTCCTTGCATTGCCACCGTTGCTGCCACCACTACACCAGGGAGGAAGCAGAGGAGCTGGGCACTTTTGCACATTCCAAAGATGGATGCTGCTGCCCTTACTGCAGAATGGAGGAGCAAGCAGACTGTGTGTCCTGTGGCTGCCTGTTTCTGCTGAGGGAGGGCTGTCATCCCTGGTGAGAAGGCAACGCCAGTCGCCTTGCTCTGAATTAGCATTTCAGCTGTGGCCTGGCAGTATTCTGAGAGCCAAGCACCCAGAGGGCTGCATTCTGCCCTGGGGCCAACCAAGGAGGGAGTTGGGAAACCAGGCACCTTCACATGCCCCAAGGATGGTATCACCACCTGTGCTGTGGGATGGAGTCATGAGCAGGCTGCATACTCTGCAGCTACATGCCTTTGTTGCTCCTGTTGAGAGGGTCCCACCCTCCCTGGTGGCAGGCCCTCAGCACAGCTGCTCTGCTCCCACCCTAGTGTTCTGCTGGAGGCCTAGAGAACATCCCATCCCTTCCTATCACAGCCAGCAACTAATCCTGGGGAACTGAGGACAAGTTCATGAGTCCAGTCTTAATCCAGTCCCAACAGGACTCATGTACACCATCCAGGGTGCTATCTAGGGGCCAGGGTATGGGGACATTGCCTAGCCCAATCCACCACTGCTGACACCTGATTAATACCCAGAGGGTCTGAAGTTAAGCCAACCCAACCAGCCAATACAACCACAGCTGGCACCCACCCCCACACACTGAAAGTTGCAGCCCCTCCCTAACTTTACACTAATAGCAGTGTTCCAGCATTGGAGAACAGGCATGTCGTAAAGCTGTATGTATTGGATTGAGAGATGAGGCTCCTCCTGATAGCCACTTCTACAGAAAACCAAGGGACAGGCATTTTCTGTGTCTGTCAGCTACAGCCTGGAGATAACTGAGAATATCTGACTGAATTGAAAGCCATGAGTCCTGCAATAAGGGTGTAACAGGGAAATGGATCATGTTCCTGCCTAGGATGTGGAGATGATGCAGCTACTTACCCCCATGTGAATACTTTGGTGCATTTCACCAGGAGATCCCCCTGCCACCTCCACTAGGGCTGATGTCTGTGCTCAACTTTGAGGAATTCATGAGCAAGCTTGGTAGGTCAGCTCCACAGAACTTTATCCCCCATACTTCCAGGTTGAACAGTGAACTCAGGGCATTAGATGTTGCACAAACCAGCTCATCACATTAAACAGAGAGCACCTCCCAGTGGACAAAGATCAAGTACATACCTATACATTTCTGCCATAGAAAGCTCTAAAAAATTTCAGCTACTGGCCTGGAGGTTGAACTGCACAACCTAATACAAAACTTGGTGACACAAGTGCACATTACTGGTGAATGAGATAAGCTTGTTGAGACCTACACAACCTCAGTTCCACAGCAGGCAGTGAACCTGCTCATATGCACAGTATATCACTATTGCAACCAGAGTTTGAGCGAGTCACTGCACAGACATTATCTATAAACAAGCAACTCATACAGAGCTTTGGCCCCCTAAAAGCACCTAGAATTGAAGGCAAATGACCATACACAACATGCAGTACAGAGTACCATCAAAATGAGAGTAAATTAAAAACTAAGAAGTGACGGTTTTTCCAGATGAGAAGGAACTAGCAGAAGAACTCAGGCAATATGAAAAAAGAGCTCAATGAGATCCAAGAGAAAGTTGAAAACCAAACAAAGAAGTAAGAAAAAACAACTCAGGATCTAAAGAATTTACTAAATAGATGCACATTTTTAAAACACCGAACAGACTACTTGAAATAAAAAAAATTATTGAAGGAGTTACAAAATACAGTTGAAATATTTAGCAATAGAACAGACTAAGCAGAAGGAAAATATCAGAGCTGGAAGACAGATCTTTTGAATTAACCTCGTCAGACAAAAATTAAGAAAAAAAATCCTCAAAAATATCAGCAAACCAATCCCAATTCAATAGTTCATAAAAAAGACAATACATCACAATCAAGTGGGTTTATTTCGGGAATAAAGGACGTTTAAAGATATTAAAATAAATGTGGCTCATTACATAAACAAAATTAAAAACAAAAACCATATAGTCATTACAATAAATGCAGAAAAAGCATTTGATAAAACTCAATATCCTTTGATGATAGGAAAAAAAAAACCCTCAATAAGCTAGGCATAGAAAGAACATACCTCACAACAATAAAGAGCACACACAACAAACCTGTAGCCAACATTATACTGAACAGAAGAAAGATTGAAAGCATTTTTCCTAATAACTGGTAAAAGACAAGAATGTCCACTTTCACCACTCCTATGCAACATAGTATTGAAAGACCTTGCCAGAGCAATGAGGCAAGAAAAAATAATCAAAAGCATCCAAATTGGAAAATAGGGAGTCAAATTTTCTCTTTGCTGATGATATGATCTTATACCTAGAAAATCCTGAAGACACCTCTAAAAGCTTCCTATATTTAATAAATGACTTTAGTAAAATTTCAGGATACCAAATTAAAATGAAGTCATAAGTAGTATTTCTATACACTAGTAATAGTCAAAGTGAGAACCAAATCAAAAACTCAATTTTATTTGCAATAGCTACAAAAATAATAAAATACCTTGGAATACATTTTTCCTAGGAAGAGAATGGCCTTTACAAGGAGAACTAAAAAACACCAAAACATGAATTAAAGAAATTATAGATCTCACAAACAAATGAAGAACATTCCCTGCTAATGGACTGATAGAATAATCATTGTTAAAATGATCATACTAGCCAAAGCAATCTATAGATTCAATGCAATTTCTATAAAATTACCAATGCCATTCTTCACAGAATTAGAATAAACAACCCAGAAAAGATCCTAAACAGCCAAAGCAATCCTCAGGAAAACGATAATACTATAGCCAAGTAGTACTACTTGGCTACCAGGCTATAGTAACCATAACAGCATTGTGCTGGTATGAAAATAGGCACATAGATCAATGAAGCAGAATAGAGGACTTAGAAATAAAGCCACATACTTATAACCAACTGATCTTTGATAACCTCAACAAAAATATACAATAAGAAAAGGATACCCTATTCAATAAATGGTGCTGGGGAAGTTGGATAGCCATATGCAAAAGAATGAAACTGGACCCGTATCTCTCACCACACACACAAATTAACACAAGCTGGATTGAATACTTAAATGTGAGATGTGAATCTGTAAACAGTACTAGAAGAAAACCTAAGAAAAACTCTTTTGTACATTGGCCTCGACAAAAATGTTATGACTACCTCAAAAAGAAATGCAACAAAGCAAAAATAGTCAACTGGGACTTAATTAAACTAAGCAGCTTATGCACAGCAGGAGAAACTCTAGAGGGAGTAAACAGACAACTTACAGAATGGGAGAAAAGATTTGCTAGTTACGCATCCTACCCTACAGAGGACTAGTATTCAGAACCTACAAGAAACTCAACCAGAAAAAAAATACCCCATTAAAAAGTGGGCAAAAGACATGTACAGATATTTCTCAGAAGAAGACATACAAGTGTCCAACAAACATAAAAAAATCACCATCACTAATCATCAGAGAAACGCAAATTAAAGCCACAGTAAGATAATATCTTAAGCCAGTCAGAATGGCTACTACTAAAAATTCAGAAAATGACAGATGTTGGCAAAGCTGAAGTGAAAAGGGAATTATTTTACACTGATTCTTGGTGAGAATGTAAATTAGTACAACCTCTATGAAAACAGTATAGAGATTTCTCAAAGAACTAAAAATAGAAGTACCATTCCATTCTGCAATGCCACCACTGGATATTTACCCAAAGAAAAACAAGTGATTATATACAAAGACAAAGCACTCATATTTATAACAGCACTTTTCATAATAGCAATGTTATAAAATCAAGCTAATTGTCCTCAACAGATGATTACATTTAAAAATGTGGCATTTAGATACCATGGAGTACTAATCAGCCTTTAAAATAATAAAATCATGTCTTTTGCAGCAATGTGCAGAGTGGGCATTATTCTACATGAAATTACTCAGAAACAGAGACCCCAAAACTACACATTTTCATCCATAAATGATACATGAACCCTGGGTACACATGGACCTACAGAGAATAATAGACATTGCAGACTCTGAAAGATGGAAGGGTGAGAGCGGGGTGAGGAATAAAATACTATTTGTTAGGTGTTATGTACACTATTGGGGTGATGAGTACACTAAAAGCCCAGGCTTCACCATTAGG
>NW_012098410.1:215045-268902 GCF_000951045.1 Mandrillus leucophaeus | reverse complement strand
TAATAGTCAAAGTGAGAACCAAATCAAAAACTCAATTTTATTTGCAATAGCTACAAAAATAATAAAATACCTTGGAATACATTTTTCCTAGGAAGAGAATGGCCTTTACAAGGAGAACTAAAAAACACCAAAACATGAATTAAAGAAATTATAGATCTCACAAACAAATGAAGAACATTCCCTGCTAATGGACTGATAGAATAATCATTGTTAAAATGATCATACTAGCCAAAGCAATCTATAGATTCAATGCAATTTCTATAAAATTACCAATGCCATTCTTCACAGAATTAGAATAAACAACCCAGAAAAGATCCTAAACAGCCAAAGCAATCCTCAGGAAAACGATAATACTATAGCCAAGTAGTACTACTTGGCTACCAGGCTATAGTAACCATAACAGCATTGTGCTGGTATGAAAATAGGCACATAGATCAATGAAGCAGAATAGAGGACTTAGAAATAAAGCCACATACTTATAACCAACTGATCTTTGATAACCTCAACAAAAATATACAATAAGAAAAGGATACCCTATTCAATAAATGGTGCTGGGGAAGTTGGATAGCCATATGCAAAAGAATGAAACTGGACCCGTATCTCTCACCACACACACAAATTAACACAAGCTGGATTGAATACTTAAATGTGAGATGTGAATCTGTAAACAGTACTAGAAGAAAACCTAAGAAAAACTCTTTTGTACATTGGCCTCGACAAAAATGTTATGACTACCTCAAAAAGAAATGCAACAAAGCAAAAATAGTCAACTGGGACTTAATTAAACTAAGCAGCTTATGCACAGCAGGAGAAACTCTAGAGGGAGTAAACAGACAACTTACAGAATGGGAGAAAAGATTTGCTAGTTACGCATCCTACCCTACAGAGGACTAGTATTCAGAACCTACAAGAAACTCAACCAGAAAAAAAATACCCCATTAAAAAGTGGGCAAAAGACATGTACAGATATTTCTCAGAAGAAGACATACAAGTGTCCAACAAACATAAAAAAATCACCATCACTAATCATCAGAGAAACGCAAATTAAAGCCACAGTAAGATAATATCTTAAGCCAGTCAGAATGGCTACTACTAAAAATTCAGAAAATGACAGATGTTGGCAAAGCTGAAGTGAAAAGGGAATTATTTTACACTGATTCTTGGTGAGAATGTAAATTAGTACAACCTCTATGAAAACAGTATAGAGATTTCTCAAAGAACTAAAAATAGAAGTACCATTCCATTCTGCAATGCCACCACTGGATATTTACCCAAAGAAAAACAAGTGATTATATACAAAGACAAAGCACTCATATTTATAACAGCACTTTTCATAATAGCAATGTTATAAAATCAAGCTAATTGTCCTCAACAGATGATTACATTTAAAAATGTGGCATTTAGATACCATGGAGTACTAATCAGCCTTTAAAATAATAAAATCATGTCTTTTGCAGCAATGTGCAGAGTGGGCATTATTCTACATGAAATTACTCAGAAACAGAGACCCCAAAACTACACATTTTCATCCATAAATGATACATGAACCCTGGGTACACATGGACCTACAGAGAATAATAGACATTGCAGACTCTAAAAGTTGGAAGGGTGAGAGCGGGGTGAGGAATAAAATACTATTTGTTAGGTGTTATGTACACTATTGGGGTGATGAGTACACTAAAAGCCCAGGCTTCACCATTAGGTAATATATCTGTGAAACACAACTGCACTTGTATCCCCTACATCTATAAAAATTTTAAAAAGGGGAGAAAACCCTAACCCATTCATGCATTATTAAAATTTAAAATATAAGCCTAAAAGAATGAGGTAGGAATGAGAGGGAATGGGAAGAAATATATTTGAATGCCTTGTAAAGAATAGTTACCTAAAGAATAGTAGATTCATTTACATATATCTTTCTAATCCTTACAAAACCCCTGAAGGTTATGTGTCCTTACATTTATGCTAAGAATATTAGGATACTAAGTTTCAAATATGTAAGTTAACTTGCCTTTGGTAGTATATCCAGGATCCAAAACCAAAGTCCTTTTCTCCACTACATCATTTCTAATGTTGGATCAAATTTGGATATAATTATATAACTAATTGTATGTACTAACATTTGTATGTTCTTGATAACTATACATTATTTGGTTATATTAAATTCTTCAAAATAAAAAATTCTCTCAAATACATTATCTGTCTAGTGCCTATTTCAATAAATGTAATCTGTAAAATAGTGGCTAATGATTATTCTATCAGTCCATTAGCAGGGAATGTTTTTTATTTGTTTGTGAGATCTATAATTTCTTTAATTCGTGTTTTAGTGTTTTGAAGTTCTCCTTGTAAAGGCCATTCTCTTCCTAGGAAAATAGTGGCTGGTAAATAATATAAACATATTTATCAGAATATGTCATGCCAGCTAATTTTTTATTTGAGTTTTCTTTTAATCAGAAAAGAAAAAAGGATAAATCAAGTTAGACTATTGTACAATACAAAAAGTATGACTACTAACATGGTTTGGCTCTGTGTCCCCACCCAAATCTCATCTTTAATTGTAATCCCTGTGTGTCTAGGGAGAGACCTGCTGGGAGGTGGTTGGATCACGGGGGCGGTTTCCCCCATGCTGTTCTTGTGATAATGAGTGAATTCTCATGAGAACTGATGGTTTCAAAGTGTGGCCCTTCCTTGCTCTCTCTCTCTCTTGCCTGTTGCCATATAAGATGTGGTTTTCTTCCTCTTCACCTTCCACCATGATTGTAAGTTTCCTGAGGTCTTCCCATCCATGTGAAACTGTGAGTCAATTAAATCTCTTTTCTTTACAAATTACCCAGTCTCAGGTAATATCTTCACAGCAGTATCAGAACGGGCTAATATAGCTACTATGTGTAGTGACTTCTATTTACTTTCTGATATTCCACTCTGTAGCTACAGAACTGCACACAGAAATAGAGCTTCCTGAATAAGTTAAAATTAACCAGTCATCATACTATCATCATGAGGACCCAAGAAGAAGATTTTCTGTTGAGAAAGTTGTGGTCCATATACAGCGTTTCATGAAGGAGAACTAAGTAAATTATTTGGCTCATAAAATGACTAGGAGACAATGCTTTAAAAATATTGAGTAATAACACATATAGTATTTTATAATATGCAGGTGCTCTCACATATAATAATTTCATTTAATTATCACCTGAAATTTATATTCTATTTGTAGAGGTGAAGCAATCCAAATCAGAAAATTTAGAAACTTTTTAAAGGTCAAGTAGATAGTAAGTGACCATTATACAACTTGAATCCAAGTCTTTTGGCCAGACTAGATCCTGAACAGTAAGTAATATGGCAGAACCTCCAGATGTACTGGTACTGTGCAAACATATTTAGCTCTAAAATATTTTATTTATATTGATTACTCTTAGAAAATTATTCCAAGACTATTAGTTTACATATCAATTCATTGATTCTTTTGTTGAATATTTATTGAGTGCTTACTATATGCCAAGCATTTATACAAACATTAAGAATATAGCAGTGAATACATGAGATCAAAATTCCTGCCTCAAAGAACATACATTTTAATGCAGAGGAGACAGTAAAACAAACAAACAAACAAACAAACAAACAAGGAAATGAGTCCTATTTTTGTATAACATAGACTTTAAGAGCTCACGCTCTATAGTTACACTGTCTGAATTTAAAGCCATATTGGATCAACCATTGCAAAATATATAATTGCTTGTCTATAGTTTCCTAATCTGTAAAACTGGAAATAAAGTCAAAATCATCTCCTTATTTTGCAGAAGAAATAAATTCAGAATTCTTGGAAGATTGAGTAAAGTAATAGAAGCAAAGTTCTAGAAGAATTATTTGCTCACAATATGCCCTTTATAAATGTCAGTTATTATTTATGGGGATGGAGAAGACTTTTTCCTTTTGTTTTCTTTTTCTTTTGATGCTTCAGTCATTCATTCTACACATAAATGAATGTCTAGACAGTTTCCTAGAATATGGTTTCTTCATTTTACTATAACAAAAATATAATGGGCAGTTAGACAGGTAAACAGCATGAACTAGTGTCACAATAAAGGTAATCCACAAGACTATAAAGATATGACACAGAAACTCCTAATTGCCCAGGGAGCTTGTATTAGATTCCTAACACACCGTAATGAAGTATAGTCATGCTCTACTTAATGATGTTTCAGTCAATAATAGACATGACAGTGATCCCATGGATTAAAATGGAGCTGACAAATTTCTATTACCTGATAACTTGTGTTACAGTTGCCTTTAATATTCAGTTCAAGAACATGCTGCACAGGTTTGTATCCTAGGAGCAGTAGGCTCTACTGCACAGCTTAGGTGTGTAGTAGTCTATACTGTTTTGGTTTGTGTAAGTGCTGTACACTGTGGTGCTCACACAATGACGAAATTGTCTAACAGGGCATTTCTCAGAATGTATCTCTATCATTAAGTGATGCATGACTGCAGCACAAATTAGGTGGCTTAAACAACAAAAATTTATTGTCTCACAGTCCTGGAGGTTTGAAGTCTAAAATTAAGGTGTGGGAAGAACCCACACCAGGTTTCACTTCTAGCCCACAGGGAAATTCTTTCCTGCCTCTTCCTAGCTTCTGGTTATTCACTGACAATTTTTGTGTTCATTGGCTTGTAGATGCATCACTTTAAGCTCTGCGTTTGTCACCACATGACGTTTTCCCCATGTGCAACTCTCCTCACTTGGTTGTCTCCTTATAACACCAGCTATATTTGATTAGAAGCTCACCCTTTTTCAGTATGACCTCATCTTAATTACATCTGCAAAGACCCTATTTCGAAATAAGGTCACAGTTGCAAGGTACTAAGGGTTTAGATTTCAATGTATCATTTATGTTTTTGAGAAGGGAAGGCACAATTTAACTTGTAACAGAATTTAAGAAGTATTTCTGGGATATGGTATTTAAGTTGATAAATAAAAGTGAAATAATTTTAAACTTTCTCTTTCATATTAAATAATTAGTATATCTGTACTATTTATTAATAATTATTTTATTCTGTGGATTTTATGATAATTGCCACATTGGGATGATATGGGGTTTAAAGTACAAATGTGTTTGGTTCTTTTTAATAAATTTTATTTTCTGGAGCAATTTCAGGTTCACAGCAAAATTAATCATATTCTCCAATCACCTCCACCAATAACCTTCCCACTGTTAACATCCTACACTATAGCGGCACATTTATCACAATTAATGAACCCACATTGACAAATTATTATCATCCAAAGTCCATAGTTTATGGTAGAGTTTACTCTTTGTGTACATTCTATGAGCTTCAATTAATGTACAATGACATATATCTGCCATTATATCATCATACATAGTACCTTTACTGCCTCAAAATCCTCTGTGCTCTGTATATTCACCCCTCCCTCCTTGCTAAGACCATGCAACCACTGATCTTTCTTCTGTCTCCACAGTTTTGTCTTTTTCAGATGTCATATAGTTGGAATAATACAATATATAGGCTTTTTAGACTGGCTTTTTTCATTTAGCAGTATGTATTTAAGTCTCCTCCGTATTTTCTCATGTCCTGAAAGCTCATTATCTTTATAGTGCTGAATAATATCCCATTGTCTAATGGACCATAGCTTATTTAAGCACTCACCTACTGAAAGGCACCTTGGTTGCTTAAAAGTTTTGGCAATTTTGAATCAAGCTATGAATATGTGTTTGCAGGTTTTTGTGTGAACATGAGTTTTCAGCTCCTTTAGATAAACACCAAGGAGTTTAGATAAATAAATATCAAGTGCTGGATCACAGAGTAAGAGTCTGCTCAGTTTTGTAAAATAATTTTCAAACTGTCTTCCAAAGTGGCTGTACCATTTTGCATTTTCATCAGCAATGAATGAAAGCTCCTGTTGTTCCACATCTACTTTGGCATTTAAGGTTTTCAGTTTTGAATTCTTGCCATTCCAATAGGCATGTAATGGTATCTCATTTTTGTTGTAATTTGTAATTTCCTAGTGACATATGGTGTTGAACATCTTTTTATATGCTTACTTGTTATACGTATATCTTCTTTTGTGTGGTGTCTCTTCAAGTTTTTGCCTGTTTTAAAATTGGGTGACATATCTTATTATTGCTGAGTTTTTTGAATTTTTTCTTTAGTTCAGATAGCTGCCCTTTATCAGATGTGCTCTATGCAAATATTTCCTTCAAGTCTGTAGCTTGTTTTCTCTATCTTTTGATTTGTGTGTGTTTACAATGCATATTATAAAGACATTTCTGACATTATATAGCACGTATAATTTTCTTTATTTTTGAGAGGAAGAATCATTACACTATAAAGTGGTCTGGAAAATTACATTTTGCGTGTTAATGTATTCAAGCAGCAATTTTGAGAAAATACATATAACATCTAAATTATATTTAAAATTTAATATTTTCTTTATTCTTGAAAACTAGTGAATATATAGAATTCAAGCAAATAAAAGTACTACATATCAGAATTAAAGTAGCTATTAAAATAATAAGAAAGATGATACTTTTAAAATGTAGAATATATTTAAATTAAGTTACAATGAGGAAAATAAAGTATCAATGCAAACGAGAGAAAAAATGTGTTCAGGTAGTCAATGGAAGGATATTTGAAAACTGCTTTTATTTGTGAAAATGTATGGGGCATGTGATACATTTTTTACAGGTATATAATGCATAGTGATTAAGTTGGGATATTTAGGGTGCCTATACCCTGAGTACAATACATGTTTTAAGTATAGTATTCCTACTCTGCTATCAAACAGTGAATTTGTTCCTTCTAGCTCACTGTGTAGTTTTATCCTTTAGCCCACTTCTCTTGATTTCCCCCCATCTCAACTCACCCTTCCCAGTCTTTGTTATCTATTTTCACACACCGTATGTCTATGTGTTTAAATTTTTTAACATCCACATATAAGTGAGAACATAAGATATATGGCTTTTCTTGCTTGGCTTATTTTACTTAAGATAATGATTTCTAATTCCAGCCGTGTTGCTTCAAATGACAGGATGTCATTCTTTTTTATGGCTGAATAGTATTCCATTATGTATCTATACCATGTTTTCTTCATGCATTTCTCCACTGATGGATACTTAGTTTGGTTCCTTATCTTTGCTATTGTGAAGAGTGTTGTAGTAAATATGAAAGTGCCGCTATACCTTTGATATATTGATTTATTTTCCTTTGGGTAGATATCTAGCAGTGGAATTGCGAGATCAAATGAAAATTGTGCTTCAGTTTTTCGCAAAATTTCATACCATTTCTGTAGGGGCTGTACTAGTTTGCATTCCCTCTAATGGTATATAACAATTTCCTTTACTCTGCATCCTCACCAAGATATCTGATAACTTTCAAGTCTCCTTTTTCTTGGATAATTATTTCCACCCTCACCAAAACTTATCGGAGTTTCCAATGAATTATATTAGATAAGCAGCAGATCTAATCCTTATCTTGCTCACTTTCTAAGGCACCAATTTATAGAGAATTAACAAAAGGAAAGACTCTAGGTGAAAAAGAAAGAATATATGTTAGACCATCATAAACCACTGAAGCTTGAATAGATGGATAAAACTGCAGAACAAAATACTAACCCATTTTATGCATCTAAAAGAACATTGTAAAATAAAAAGGAAATATTAGATTCAAAGGTTATACTCAGCATAATAACTGTCTCTTATACACATCTAGATGTGTATAAGAGACAGATATAGCACGTATAATTTTCTTTATTTTTGAGAGGAAGAATCATTACACTATAAAGTGGTCTGGAAAATTACATTTTGTGTGTTAATGTATTCAAGCAGCAATTTTGAGAAAATACATATAACATCTAAATTATATTTAAAATTTAATATTTTCTTTATTCTTGAAAACTAGTGAATATATAGAATTCAAGCAAATAAAAGTACTACATATCAGAATTAAAGTAGCTATTAAAATAATAAGAAAGATGATACTTTTAAAATGTAGAATATATTTAAATTAAGTTACAATGAGGAAAATAAAGTATCAATGCAAACGAGAGAAAAAATGTGTTCAGGTAGTCAATGGAAGGATATTTGAAAACTGCTTTTATTTGTGAAAATGTATGGGGCATGTGATACATTTTTTACAGGTATATAATGCATAGTGATTAAGTTGGGATATTTAGGGTGCCTATACCCTGAGTACAATACATGTTTTAAGTATAGTATTCCTACTCTGCTATCAAACAGTGAATTTGTTCCTTCTAGCTCACTGTGTAGTTTTATCCTTTAGCCCACTTCTCTTGATTTCCCCCCATCTCAACTCACCCTTCCCAGTCTTTGTTATCTATTTTCACACACCGTATGTCTATGTGTTTAAATTTTTTAACATCCACATATAAGTGAGAACATAAGATATATGGCTTTTCTTGCTTGGCTTATTTTACTTAAGATAATGATTTCTAATTCCAGCCGTGTTGCTTCAAATGACAGGATGTCATTCTTTTTTATGGCTGAATAGTATTCCATTATGTATCTATACCATGTTTTCTTCATGCATTTCTCCACTGATGGATACTTAGTTTGGTTCCTTATCTTTGCTATTGTGAAGAGTGTTGTAGTAAATATGAAAGTGCCGTTATACCTTTGATATATTGATTTATTTTCCTTTGGGTAGATATCTAGCAGTGGAATTGCGAGATCAAATGAAAATTGTGCTTCAGTTTTTCGCAAAATTTCATACCATTTCTGTAGGGGCTGTACTAGTTTGCATTCCCTCTAATGGTATATAACAATTTCCTTTACTCTGCATCCTCACCAAGATATCTGATAACTTTCAAGTCTCCTTTTTCTTGGATAATTATTTCCACCCTCACCAAAACTTATCGGAGTTTCCAATGAATTATATTAGATAAGCAGCAGATCTAATCCTTATCTTGCTCACTTTCTAAGGCACCAATTTATAGAGAACTAACAAAAGGAAAGACTCTAGGTGAAAAAGAAAGAATATATGTTAGACCATCATAAACCACTGAAGCTTGAATATATGGATAAAACTGCAGAACAAAATACTAACCCATTTTATGCATCTAAAAGAACATTGTAAAATAAAAAGGAAATATTAGATTCAAAGGTTATACTCAGCATAATAATGTGAAACACAGTGTAATCTCCATGAAAGCCTTGGAATAATAAACTAACAGTTATTCCCATTACTATTGTCGACATCTCATTAATTGCATATCTTGATATCCCTTAGAAAAGGTGAAAATCCCCTGACAATACCTTGGCAATGAGTAAGTGCAGCCAACCCCGAAGGAATTAAGATAAGATGAGAAAAGGTTACAAGAATAGATCTCTTGAGCCCAACTGAAAAACTAAATTCATTTACTGAGCTGCAATAAGCTTACAGGAATAAGCAAAGCAATCTGAAAAGCAGAATAAAAAAATCTGGAGACATAAAAGTCAAGATGACACAGAAATTCCCTGAGCTATGAAACAAATTTCCTACACATTCTGTCATTGATGGGTACAAGGAATTCCGTTTGAAAAAATGTATTAGCTTTGTTTACACTCGTGGTGCCAAAGTCACTTTTCTATAGGGAGGCTTATCACCAATGATGGGGCAAAAAGTGAATCTGCCTATTAAAAAATAATGACTACACTGAGTTTATACAAATATATTCATTTTCACTTTGTAGAAGTATAATCATTAGTAAGTAAAATGTGTACATGTTATTCAAGCATAGATCACAAATGTATATAAAGTGTATACTTTATGCATACATGTATATGTGTGTGTGTACATACACAGTATTATTTCTCTATGATAAGGAAACTGAAATTTCCATTTTCTTTAGGAATCATTGTATATGAAGCCTGAGCACTTTTGGAATTTAGCACTGAGATTATAGCGTCAAATAGTCAAGGAGTACGATGAGAGCTGGGGTAAGAATATTCAGATTATTTAATGGGTTATTCTCTACCACTTTCGGAAAAGAAGTAATCAAAGAGATTTGTATGTGAGAAAATGTATAATACAGATCCTACTGAGCAAAAATAAATCACCCAATTTTCAGCAGTGACCTAGTCGTTTTCAAAATAGTAGTGTTATGCCTCGGTAATACTTAGAAAGGCAGCTACTGTTCAATAGTATCAAAACAGTACTATTAGTTGAAATCACTTTAATTGTGAAAAATTATATAAATCCAGAGATTTTCTTTGAAATATAGTTCCATTTGTGTAGGTTTTAAAAGACTGGGTTCCTGTGTGACTCAAGTATAAAATCAAATGCATATCAGATTTTACAATTCACATATTCTTATACAGATGGATAGAAATTAATGCTTTATGTAAAATGTATTACGTTTTATTTTTCATAGATAGGAATATTTTTGTAAAGTGAGTTTTCACATCTTCATTTTTTAAAATATATCTAATTGTTCACGGAATTTTAAAGAATTTAGCATGCCAGACATTCTGCTACATAATCTCTTTCATTATTTTTTTCCAAACACTGCTGCATTTTCTAATTATAATATGTCTGACAAACTTGTGCATCACTGCAGTGCCTACAGGACCTTAGCAACATGCATTGGACACTGCTGGACGGCAGATCCTGAAGGTGCTCAATGATGACTTCTTGATTCAAATGGTAGGAAAAGCTTTAGAAAAAAGACCTATAACCAGAATTGTGTTCATAACAATTACAATAATGATCTTCACTATTAGACCTATGTACTCAAAATGATCATAATCTGCCTCTTCTAACAACTGAAGTCAGTGGACCTGTTTTGCTTTTTTTTATAGCTCCATGAAGTTCGTAAAACCATGCCTTAAGAGATTTATGAAGCAATGTGGGATCTGGCTTTAAGTCTTACGTTATGATCATCTGCTTGGTCCTCTGGTCTCTAGATTGTACTGTGGTTCCGGAGTCCTTTATTGTTCTCTTTGGTTTTACTCCAATTCTAGTTCTGTAAGAATTGAGAACTCTGCCTTGTTTCCTTGAAGCTACTTTACAGGTAGAACCCATTCTTGAACTTTAGCCTAGCAGCTGGACCATTGTTAGTCACTGAGTCAATATTTTATGTCTAAATCAATACATTTTTCAATCTCTAAGTAGGATTTGTTCTTAAAATTTCCTTGGTTCCGTAACAGATTCTCCCTTCATGTTTTCTTAAAAAAATTCTTTCAGGCTAAATACTAATCTGTTGTAATACCTTTGGAACACTATATTGTGTCTGACTGGAACAGATGACCTTGAATTATGACTGAGTTTGTTAGCTCAGAGCTTTGCCTCCTCAGGGAGCAAGTCTCATTTCAGATTTTATTTAGCAAGTAGTCTTTTCTTTTCAACTGCAGGTAGTGGAATTATGACTGAATCCATGCTGAGATAATTTCCTCAGTCTCAGCATAATTTGCGCTTGAATTAAGGTTAACAATCATCCATCCTTAGCCAGATTTCTGTCACAACTCCTAAGTTGCCTACTTAGAACTCAAAGCTGTCTGGCTAATTCCTAAGTATGAACTTGAAGAAGCCAACCATTTGCTAACCAGCATTCTAAATCAGATTCTTAGAAATCTACCTTTAAAGTTGCTGCCATCTCGCAGCAACTCTGCTACTGTTGATTTATTTTCACAGTCCTAACTTGCTCAGATCTTATCTGAATCTCACCTTTATTTCACTCCGGTCTTCTAACCAGATCCCTCTACGGACCATTAGTTATCCTAAGATTTTAACTTGTCCATTTTGAAGAGGAAGGACTGCTTAAGCTATGGTATGCCTACCTACCTCCAACAAGTCATTGCCTACACTGCTTTACTGACCAGATTGCCATGTCTTATAAAGATTCCACCAGGAATTCAGAAGTATCGATTTAGCAACAGAGCTGGAGGGCTATTGCAAAGATTACAATTCATACCTCTGAAGCTAACAGATCTTAACATGAATCCAAAATACTGACACCCTCCGGCTTTGCCTGTGGGGTGAGTGAGGAATGTGTAGCAGAGGTGCAGTAGCCATAAGGAAGAGAAAAGAAGGTCCTCTATTTTGTACTTTCTCTCCTCCCCACTCTCCCATTTCTCTCATTATACACCATCTTACTATTACCAACAAGCCACTAGGATGAGAGGTGTGAAATAAGATTGTGCTCAATGCTGGAATAGTTGGTTATCAGTGATGAAGTCTAGAGGTGGCTTTCCATGAAGGGCTTATTGTAGCTAGGACACATAGCAGCACAACTATGGAAGCAGTAAAGGAATGGCACAGACAGCAGTTCTAGGAAGCTGCTGAAGTTGAAGCGTGTGAATATTCTTTTTAGCTCTGCACTATCATTCACCAAATCATTTGCCAGATGATAAGAAAAATTAATCGCTTTGGGCTCATGTGGCTTCAAGTACAAAATAAAATATAGAGTTGAGGTTACTGAAAACAACTATGAGAGGATTTTATAACATTATATTTTAACCCAAAAACATTAAGACTGATCTTAGGTAGTATCAGCAAGAAGACTTCTAGTAACCCTCCATGGCAACAATAATTTGCAACTATCTATAGACAAAAGTGCCTCTATGGAAGCTTTGAGATCCTGATAAGAGGCTGAGAAACATGGGTAGAATCCAAGACTGAGGAAGGTTATTTGAGAAGTCAGGCTCATACCAGGTAGTAGGCTTGCCAACAGTGGTCCTGGCTAGAAACCTGGAAGCAGCCCATCTCCCGATGGACTCAGCTCCAGTTCCCATTTGGTTGTGATCCTACAGCTACCCCTTATCCACCAAGGGACCAGGGAGAAGCAACACCCATCTGTATCCTGGTAACTGGTCCATAGGCTGTAGACTTAACTGTGAATCCTGAAGTGACCTTGTAACTGATATCCAGCCCTGCTCTATCACCAGTTCAAAGTCATCCTGCCTACACAGGGGCAGCCAGACATACCCCTTCATGATGCTGGTAACAGGCTCATTGGCTGTGTACTGGACTGCAGATCCTGAAGCAGCCCTGTGTCCTGGCCCTAATAGCCACATGACTCATCTCCAGCCATTCGGTATTACTATTCGATATTACTATAAGTGTAAATGAATAATATTATCCAATGAAAAGACATATAGAGTGGCTAAATAATAAAAACAAAACAAACAAAATTATATTCTGCCTACAAGAGATGCACTTCAGCTTCAAGGACTCACATAAGCTCAAAGCAAAATGATGGAAAAGATATTCCACACAAATGGTAACCAAAAGACAGGAGGAATAGCTATACTTATATCAGATAAATAAATTTGTCAAAACTGTGATAAGAGACAAATAAGGTTATAATTATATAATAAAAATGTCAATTCATCAAGAGGATGTAAAAATTATAAATAAATATGTATCCAACATTAGCAACCTTAAATTTTATATAAAGCAAATGTTAACAGAACTGAAGGGAGAAATAGATAGCAAAACAATAATAGTATGGGACTTCAATACCCTACTTTCTCTCTTGCTTTTCTTTTTCCTTTTTGAGACAGGGTCTCACCCTGTCACCCAGGCTGTAATGCAGTGGCACGAACAGAGCTCACTGCGACTTTGACCATCTGGGCTCAAGTGATCCTCCTACTTCAGCTTCTGAGGTGGAAGCTCATTGTGCACCACCACACCTGGCTAATTTTTTCATTTTTTGTAGAGATGGGATCTCACTATGTTGCCCAGTCTGATCTTGAACTCCTGGTGTCAAGCGATCTGCCCACCTTAGCCTCCCAAAGTGCTGGGATTACATGCATGAGCTCACTTTCAACAATATATAGATCATCTAGACAGAAAGTTAATAGGGAAAGTTAGACTTGAACTAACTTTAGACCAAATGGATTTGATAAACATACACATCACATTTCATCCAACAGCAGCAGGATATACATTTTTTCTCAAGCAGACACAAAACATTCTCCAGGATAGATTATGTTAGGCCACAGAACATGCCTTAACAAATTAAAAAATTAACATCATATCAAGTATAGTTTCTGACTATAATAGCATTTAACTAGAAATCAATAATGAATAAAATTGGAAAACATATAAACATATAGAAATTAAGGAACATCCTTCTGTATGACTGATGAGACAAAGAATAAATGAGTAGGGAAATAAATACACTGAGACAAATAATTATGGAAACACAACATACAAAGCTTATGGAATAGCAAAAGCATGTTTAAGAGGGAGGTTTATACTTATAAATGGATACATTAGAAGATACCTCAAACAACCTAACTTTAGTCTTAAGAAACTAGAACAAAGAACACACTAAGCTCAAAGTTAGCAGAAGGTAAGGAATAACAAAGATTAAAACAGGAATAAATGAAATAGGCACTGAAATCTTTAGCTAGACCAAGGAAGGAGTGAAGGTTAAAATAAAATAAAGTATAAAATGAAAGAGGAGGCATTTTTGTGATACCACAGAAATACAAAGACTCATAAGAGATTACTGTGAACAATTATATGCTGACAAATTGCATAAACTGGATCAAATGGATAAATCCCTTGAAATACATAGCCTACAAACACTGAATCATGAAGAAATATAAAATCTGCATGGAATAATAACAGAAAATGAAATCAGTAATAAAAAATCTCCCAACAAAGCAAAGCCCAGGGCCAGATGCCTTCACTGGTGAATTCTACCAAACATTTTAAAAATAAGTAATATTAACCCTCCTTAACAAAATAAAATTACAGACCATGATGTCTAATGAACACAGATGAAAAAATCCTCAACAAAATACTAGCAAATCAAATCCAACAGCACGTTAAAAGGATCATACAACATGATCAAGCAGGATTTATCCTTGGTATTCAAGGATGGTTTCATATACAGAAATCAATAAATGTAAATCATCAAATTAATAGAATGAATGATAAAAATTATATAATCATCTCAATAGATCCAGAAAAACAATTTGACAAAATTCTACATACTTTTATAATGAAAGCTCTCCACAAATTAGGTATAGAAGGAAGGTACCTTAACATAATGAAGGTTCTGTCTGAGAAACCTACAACTAACATCATGCTCAATGGTTCCACTAAGACCTGGAACAAGACAAGAATGCTCACTCTTGTTGCTTCTATTCGGTATAGTATTGACGGTCTTAGCCAGAGCAATTAGGTAAGAAAAAAAAATAAAGGTATTCAAATAAAAAAGAAAGAAGTAAAATTATCTTTCTTTGCAGGTTATATCATCTTATATAGAGAGAAACCTAAAGACTTCACCAAAATACTGTTAAAACTAATAGACATTTCAGTAAAGTTGGAGGATATAAAATCAACCTACAAAAATCAGTTGCATTTCCACACTCCAGTAAAAACCTATCCAAAAAGGAAATTAAGAATACCATCCCATTCACAATAGCAACAAAAATAATGAAATACTTGGGAATAAATTTAACCAAGGAGGTGAAAGACTTGGGCACTGAAAACTATAAAATATTGTTAATAAGTTGAAGAAGACACAAATAAATAAAAAGATATCTTGTGTTCTTTGATTAGAAGAAGTAATATTGTCACAATGTCTATACCACCAAAAGTGTTTTGCAGATTTAATACAGTGTCTATTAAAATCTCAATTGCATTTTATTCACAGAAATAGAAAAGAAATCCTGAAATTCATGTGTAACCACAAAAAAACTTTTAACAACTAAAGCAATCTGGATTAAGAAGTACAAACCTGGAGGCATTATAATTTCTGATTTCAAAATGTATTACAAAGCTATAGTCACCAAATGACATGGTATGGCATTAAAAAGGCAGACACATTGTCAAGCTGAACAGAACAGACAGCCCAGAAATAAACTCACATATATGAGGTCAACTAATTTCCCATGAACTTGCCAAAAATACCAATAGTGAAAGGAAAGTATCTCCAATAAATGATGTTGGGAAAATTGAATATACACATACAAAAGAATGAAGCTGGATCTTATCTTACACCATACACAAAAATCAATTCAAAATTGATTAAAGACCTAAAGATAAAACTGAAACTGTACAACTCTTAGAAGAAAACATGGGGTGAAAGTTCCTTGACACTGATTTTGGCAATGACTTTTTGGGATATGACATCAAAAGCACAGGCAGTAAAAGCAAAAATAAACAAATGGGACTATATGAAACAAAATAGTTTCTGAAAAGCAAAAGAAACTCAATCTAATGAAAAGGCAATCTATGGAATAAAAAATTTTGCAAACTGTATCTCTAATAAAACATTTGATAGTCAAAATGTATAAGAAACATATAAGTTCATAGCAAAAAACAAGTAACATGATTAAAAAATGGGCAAAGGACTTGAACAGACATTTTTACAAAGATGATAGAAACATGGCTTTTTGGTAATGAATGGGTTCTCAACATCACTAATTATCAAGGAAATACAAATCTACACTACAATGAGCTATCAGTTCACATCTGTTAGGATAGTTATTAAAAATACAAGAAGTAAGTGTTGGTGGATATGTGGAGAAAAGGGAACACGTGTACACTGTTGGTGGAAGTGTATATTGGACAGCCATTATGGAAATCAGTATGGAGAATTTAATAGTAGCGCATACATATAATTTTGCAATCTCACTTCTTGGTATATTTCCGAAGGAAATAATATCACTATCTGAAAAGGTTCTGTGTATTTGCAGATTCACTGAAGAGTTATTCACAATAATCAAGATACAGAAATAATATATGAATCTGTCTACTGATGAATGGATAAAGAATATATATATATGTGTGTGTGTATGTGTGTGTATGTATGAATATATTTATATATAGACATATGTATGTGTGTATGCACCTATATATGTACACACTATATGCATATATATATATACACACACTCACGCATACACACACACAAAGTAGAAAATTATTTAGCCTTAACAAAGAGGCAAATCTTGTCATTTATGACAACATGGACGACTCTGGAGGACATTAAACTAAGGGTAATAAGTTTGACACAGAAAGACGATATATGATTTTACATATATGTGGAAGCTAAAAAAGTCAAACTAATAGAAGTAGGGAATAGAAAGGTGGCTGCCAGTAGCTTGGGGGGATGAGGAGTGGAAAGACATTAGTCAAAAGGTATAAACATTTATTATAAAATAAGTAAGTGCTGGAGACCTAATGTACAACATGGTGACTATAGTTAATACTAATGTATTGTAGACTTGAAATTTGCAAAGAGAGTAGATTTAACATGCTCTCTCCACACAGACACAATGGTAAGTATGTGAGGTAGTGGATATATTAATTAGTTTGAGTATTTCAAAAATTTCACAATATACATGTATATCACAGTATGTTTTACATGTTAAAGATATACAATTTGTATATGTTAATCATATCTTAATAGGCCTAAAAATACTGGTATTATTTAAATTTATTAATTAAATCTAGGAAACTATTTTCTAAAGGATGAGCTACGTTTTCTTTCTGTAAATATGGGAAATAGTAATGGGGGAGGTAGATTGATTTTGTTCCCTGCTCCCAGTGTTGCAAAGGGATAGAGAATTAATTAGCCTACACAAAGGGGTGCCTAATATACTCCCAACCTCACTTTTACTCTCAGTAGTCATATATATAAAACTTGGAAATGGGCACAAGAAAGTTGGTCTAGCTGGCAGTTCTTGATTAATTTGGTGGATTTGGTGAATATGTGGGCTTTAACATCAGTGGCTAATTTGGATATGTTTGAGAAAACTTTAGGAAGTATATGCATTCAGTTACCTTCTGTTAGTTACATCAGGTTTTTAATGTGCTTTTCTCCAACAATGATAGTTTTTGATAATACAAATAATTCAGGCATTAGATTCATGTACGTGTAATACATTAATAAAAACAACTAAATAATTCTTAAATTACATTTAGTGTTATCTTTTGAAGTCTTTAGGGAAATATGTTCAAAATAAGGCTAATCATTTTTATCTCAACATTCAACTATGAAATATTGTATTTGATAACCTAAAACAAATCATTTCAGTATCGGCTGCTTTAGTGGTTGTTACAAGCTTCCACCTGGTGAAACAGCAGCCCCAACTGGACAGATGTTTTAAATTTCTCATCAGGGAACAATAATCTTAATATCCACGTCACAGCTACTTGGCATGGAGCAAGTGTTATCTTGGGCTAGATTCTTTCATGTCCATCTGCTAGGCTGGCCAGTTGCCTGCTCACAAGTTGGTCAAGTCTTTGCCACTAGACATAGGTTTCAACTTTGAGAGCATTTACATGGAAACCTTGAATTTGAGTAAAAGAAAACATCATCCCAATACTGGGCCATTTTCTATTAAGTGGTATCATATATTTTCATCCTCTATTTTAACTTAGATTCATTCCATGGGTATATATTTCTTTACGTACTTTTCTTCCCATTTGAAAACATGATCAAGCCTATTTTTGAACTTAATGTCTCTAACCACAGTATCAATAAGCAATTTAAGAATGAATAACCTATCCATTTGGAGGTTACTGTTTTCATTAGGAAGTCATTTACAGAAGCTATGCCTATGAAATTGACCAATCTACCAACTAGCCACGCATAAAGTAATAACTTCCTGTTTCAAATGTCAGTAATTTAACAATACCTAGATGCTCGTACATATTAAACTAACAGGAAGCAATACCTTTGTGTAGTAAGAAAAGTAATTGTTGTAAAGTTCATAAATTTGGCTTGCAGCTCATGAGTTTTGGAAATACCATAAAATTTTCATTGTGAATCTAATTATTTAAGACAGAATTTGAAGAAGCTCGATTATCTAATTTTCATTCCAAAGTGAATTACAACATACAAATTAGAAACTCAGAATAAAGGTAAGGTAGAAGAAAGGGTATTAGTTCTTCTGTTTTTACCATTGAGACTGGCAAAGATGTGAAAAGAAGCTGGATGCAGATCTATCCAATATCACTCCTATTGTCTCATAGTCCAAACAGCTCTATTATGCTCTTGATCATCCAAAGGATATATTTGATAGCCTTCCTTTCTTCTCAAGCTTGTATGGGGATAACTAAGGTCTTGAAAATATGTACAAGGCACAAATGGGAAGAAAAATAACATTTAAAACTCAAGAATGAATGCCTTATTCTTACAATGGAAGTACGTATTGTATTTGTGGTATTTTAAAACTAAACTCTTCATATTGTAACTAATACAATATTAGTTAATCAGAATTCTTAAGGAATAAAACATTCTTTGCAATTTCGTTTTCTGGTGAGTTGAGGGCTTTCTAACGGAAACTCTTCATGTTTTAAATGTTCCAAAATGTTATTATTCTACTTTTTGCCTTAATAAGAGTAAAGTGAAGATGATGTAAGCATTCTCTAATTTGGGAGGAGGTTATAGAACAGCCTGGTTCTTAATTTGAATTACCGTTATAACATATGTGGAGTAGATAAATGATTCATTTTAATTTGAACTAAATCTTAAACGGTCACATTTTATGCTAGATTTTAAGTTTATCTTATACCTATTTTTCTTTTAAATATTTTGCAAATATGACTTGATGTTCTAATTCTGTTTAACTGAGTTATCACTGAACTTTTCATAGAAATGTCATTGAGACTGTTAAATTTAAAGAAATAACTTTCCTTTTACCTTTCAAAATATTTTTATATGCCAATGTAATCCATTCTACTTCGTCTTAAAATGTATAAACACTCAAAATAGAAAATTTTCTCATAGGCTTTAGAGGACCATGTAAGATTCAATCTAGTTTAAAAACAATTTTAATATAGTAATAATTAAGATGGAAGTGTAAAGGAATCTGTTTCGTTTAAACTGTTTAACAAAAATATATTCTCCAGAATTTTAAGGCAACATTATTACTAGTCATTTTTGATAATAATGCCATATTATGTATTTAGGAAGTATTTGACAATTCCTTGTGCCATTTGCTGAGAAAAATGTGAATTGATAAAATAGAATGCTATATATATTTTAAAAAATATTTGCCTGTCAGTAACTTAGACAGTTCTCTATATAGGGAACTAATTAAATACTGAAATAAAAAGCACATGCTCTAATACACGTAGAATGAATATTTTAGTTCTGGATGAAAAATAAGATTCTCTGAAAAATATGACAGGATTTTGAGGAGAAAAAAGTACACCTCTTATTTAAAGGTGAAAAATTGTTGTTTATTAAACAGATTGCATATAGACAAAAAAAAAAAAAAAAAGCTGCCTTATATGCCAGCTTTCTATCTATAAGTAGTAACACATTCACCTAATTATAATAAATTTTATTTTTAAAATAATATTCTCCCCAAATCCATTGTGTCAATGATTTCAGGTTCCATTATGAGTAATTTATTCTACAAATTATGAATTATCCCTCTGATAATTGTTGGGTCCTTCATAGAGATGTAAAAAATTTCTTTTCATTGTTCTTCCTAAAAAGATTTTAGTATTTAAAGTCTTGCATTATTACATGACCCTTCAACATTTTCTTCATTCAGCTAAAGATTCTAGTTTTATTCTCTGTTGTTTGTTTTTATGAATGTTATTTTCTTTCTCTCAGTTTATTTTCTATTCTGTAATTTTCATAATATCCCTTTGGTTACAAGCTTGAGAACTAGATGCAGGTTTCCACTGATGATCAAAAGTCATTTTGTTATCACTTTGGCTCCAGATATTACACTGTTGTGTGTGTAGGCAATTAGCTTGAAATTTAATTAGCTAAGTTTTTATCAGGGAAGTGGTTGAAAATGGCAAAGGAAAAGGTTGTCATGTAAATTTCAATTGTTAATGGGGACAAATAACAGACAAAAATGGATGGTGCTTCCTAAAGTTTGAATTCATTTTAAAAATTAGTATTATCCAAGACATTTTTGAATAAAATGAAAAGTAAATAAAAAGCTTTTCCAGAGACCATCGGTGCTTTATTTTAGGGGGATGGTGATGGTGGATAAATTTAGTTTATTTATTTCACGAGTAGCTAATGATTATAAGGAATTAACTAACTTTCTTTAAGACATATGCCAGAAATGACATGTTCATGAGGAAATGAAAATTTCTTTTGTTTGAATCTTTAATTTGGTTTAGTTTAGCTTAGTTTAAGGTTGAGATATGATAACCATTCTTTATAGTTATATGACATCCATGAATAATTAGAAAGATGAAAAATTAAATGTCTTTGTACACAATACTAATATCTAGCTTGCATATTGTATATTATATATTTTACTCAAGTAACTACACACATTCATTCATAAGATGGTGTTTACATGGTAGTATGAGTTTTGACTCTCAGTTCTTTTACTCCAGTGACACTGCTGAACAAGATTGACATATGACAGGTCTGAAAAAGTCTACTCCCCTAAACAAAACCATGCACTTTATGTGTTAGCCATGCATTTTATATGTCAACAAAGCAGTTGTATGTGTCTCAGATCTATTGTTTTCTACCACACGGAGCAACTGATTGATCATCCTCAATACAAATGACAAGAGGAACAAGTAAAAGTTATATCCTTATCTCACGGTCACTGTCAAAGAAACTTGTGCCTAAAATTTCTGTTTGTTGATACCAAATGCAAAGGTATTATTATGAGACTACATGTGGCAGCATTGATAGCTGTTAGTGCTGATGGCTGTGGAACAGTATTTGTTCTAGGTTAGCAATATGGGAATGCCTTGTCAGTGGAAGCTGAGTCATGGTGCTTTTCAGAATAAGTGTAGCTTCCTGCATTGTAAGGCATAAAATAGTTCAACAAATTTTAGCTATTCTCTTACAATTCTGCCTCATAAGGGTAGCATCTTTGTCTATTCAATTGTACAAAGAAAGTAGAAGTACGCTATAAATATTGGATACATAAATAAATCGTATGTATTAAACCCTTCAAAAATATCACTTAAACACAATGTTTCTACCTAATATGCCATTTGTGGAATATAAATTTGACTATGTATGCAAGAATATGCCAAATAGCACTTCTATTTCTCTTTTTGCTGTGGCCCCAAGAAAATAGACAGGCTAACTATCCTTATATTCCAATTAAGATGCTAGATCATATAAGCAAGAGTAGTAGAAGAGGTCTTCCAAAATTTTAACCATTAACTGAGAGTGTATCTTCAGCATACAAGAGACTGAGAGAAGAGTTGGAAAGTTGAGATTTTTTTAGAGGGATTTGTGCTGTAGATCTCCTACGTCCTAATGTATCCACGGCATAGTGGAGCAGTGACAGATGCTTTCTTCTCAATTTAAATCAAGATAGCAGAACATTAGTGGGATTACTTGAACAGCTGATGTAGCCTCTGGAATTTGGGGCACAACAGATGGACTAGCCAATGACACATGCTGGACAAAATATCTGCAGGTGAGTAGCTGACTAAAGTGGTCTGTGGTAGACAAATAGAGGGGTGCGTTTGGAAAGTTATTTCATTCTTACGGTTACGAGATCAAATATATTTGCTTGTGTTGATGAAATATGGACCAAGCAAGCAATACGTTCAGTCTCAGGTCATTATAATTGGTCCATAAAAGGGTGAAAAAAGGAGGGGAATGAGAACAAGAAGGAAAGGGACTGGAATTAATCCTGGATGCCTAGAAGCTGTGTGAGGACTGTGTTGAAAAGATGCATTTTGCCCTGTATCAAGAAAGGTATGGTGAGAGATCCTTAGTTACATGCTCACTGAAAAACCCATAAAGACCCCAGGAGAGCAAAACTCAGCCTTAAACATCTACCAGGGACAGAGGAAGTTAATACAAAATTGCTTTACATTACAGATGCTTCCTGCCCTAATATTTATTTTCCTTCTCCCCATACACAACTCCTACTCTAGAGGGGGCAAGTATTAAGGCTTGCTAGCAGGAAGATGTAATGTCTACAAGGGCAATGGCTAGAAAATAAATATTCCAGTTTCAGGGACTCTTCTAAGTGCTGCACTCTCTCTCTTTCTAACTCACTTAACCCAGACAATAACCCAATATGAGTACCTATTTTCCCAAGATCATAGAGTTAGTAAATTTCAGAACTGGGATTCCTTCCCAGGTGTTCCCAGGTGATCTGATTCATATCAGTACCTTGCTAAAGTATCTCTGCTTGTAACACACATCTCAGTTCACCTCAATTACAACCCTAAGGAAGTAAAAGTTGATCTGTGCTCACTTTCTTCTGCAAATTCCACACCTGAAGCAGGTCAGAGCTGGAGTAGAGAAATGTGAATCTTAAATGGGAATTCAGAAGTTTGACTATTACATGGAATTTCAAGTCCTAACTATTTATGTGAGGTTATTTTTTTTATCAATAGAATTCACAGGCCAACTTTTTATTTACCAAGAGTTACCAGAAATGCCAATAGCACATGTCCACAATTTTATCCAAATGACAGATAACCATTAACCCTAAAAATGGTTTTGCATGGGTATGTTGGTAGTTGTAGTGTATTTTCACACTGCTATACAGAACTACCTGAGACTTGGTAATTTATAAAGAAAAGAGGTATAATTGATTAACAGTTCCACATGGCTAAGGAGGCCTCAGGAAACTTACAATAATGGTGGAAGGCAAAGGGGAAGCAAGGTACATCTTACATGGCAGCAGGAGAGACAGCACCCCCACACCCCCCACCACACACATGCACACACACACACACAGAGGAACCACCACACACTTTTAAACCATTATGTCTCATGAGAACTCACTACTATAATGAGAACAGCATGGGGAATACGACTCCCATGATCCAACCACCTCCCACCAGGTTCCTACCTTGACACATGGGGATTATAATTGGAGATGAGATTTAATTTGAGTGGGACACAGCCAAATCATATCAGTAGGCCAGGTAAGAATTAGCATTGCTTTCTGATTGGACATGAGAAGTTCCACTTGTTCATTGTGTCCATTACTCTAAGTATGTGTATATGTAAGTTGAATTATATATCCAAATTTGAGTAGCTAACTACAAACCAGGAAACTGCTATTATGTATATTGACAATACAATTAAGTGATGGCTCTAAATGAAACAGATAAAACCAAGTGAGGTAGGAAGTTGGATTCCACTGCAGAGGTGGGGCTTGGACACTGGACCAGGTTGAGGACTAGCTGAAACAGAGAAGAGGCAAAATCCCCTCTCTGTGAGACACATCCACCAGTGTGCCATGTCAGTTTACCTTTGCCATGGCAACTCCCCAAGTTACTGCTGTTTTCCATGGCAATGATCTGATGATCTGAAAGTTACCACCCTTTTAAAGAAATCTTTGAATAATCTGTCCCTTACTTTGCATACAATTAAAGTGGGTATAAATATGACTGCAGAACTGTCTGCGAGTTGCTGCTACTCTGGGAACACTACCTGTGGGGTGGCCCTGCTTTGCAAGGAGCAGTACCTCTGCTACTACTGTATACCTCTTTAACTGTATACAGTTAAAGTTGCTGTCTAACATCACCAGCTCGCACTTGAATTCTTTCCTGGATGAAGCCAATAACTCTTCTGGCTAAGCCCCAGTTTAGGACCACGTCTGCCTTGCACCCTCTGGCTACCATTAAAGGATGAAGAAAGCCAGAGAGGTGGTAATTGGAGAGAGAAAGAGATGTGGCAGTAGGTAGGACAGACAGACAGACAGTGAGAAGTGGCTAGACAGTGGTCAATGGGATGGTGAGATAGTAAGAAGCAGCAATTGGCCAGAGAAAGCTAGAAGGTGATCAAAATCTGCAGAGTTATGCACTGAGACTGCAACAATAAGGAGCTACTAACACTACAGAGCTGTAACACTAGTCAAAGTCTCTTTTAAGAACCATCATCATTCCTGGTGGGCAGTGGAATCATAGCGTTGCCACCTCATGTGGGAGCTGCTGCTCCTACCAGCAGGCAGGCAGACAGCTGGTCTCCACACTGTCTCCCAACTCCCACTGTGGCTGCCAATCCCTCCCAAGCTGAGAAAACCTGCAGAGACCTTCACCTGGGTCCCATGTGGAAGATGGTCACCCTCATTTGGCTCCTGTGGATGGGTGAGTGTCCTCTCTGCTTTTCACTCTGCCACAATATTTCGTATGCTATGGAATAAAACCCTTCAGCTAAGTGCTCAATGTCCCCTATTGTTTGAGTGCCCCAAGGACATCCTTGTTTGTTTAAGATAGGACAATTTGTTGTCAGAAGTCCCTCATTGTGTTGACTCTGGAACAACAAAGCCACATTGTTCTGTGGTCCCAACCAGGCCTTTTGGGTTCACTGTGGTCCACACCTGTGTGCTCCAGAGTTTTCAGCATTTGGTTGGCTCCTGGACACTTCCGAGTTTCTGGCATGTGATGTGGGGACCCTCGGTTGCTACCCGGGTACTCCAGGGTTTTGGCATTTGGTATTGTTGGCTGCCTTCCCCCGTCCCCCTGATGCTTGGGGTTTTTGGCATTACTATTCCTTCTAGGATTGAGGGTTGAAGGCCTGCCCTAGGTGTCTCTTGGTCTTGTCTTTTCTTGTTTTCTGCCCTAAAGTTATTTTCTGTAACAGCATTACCTTTTCTTGTCACCTTCTACATTTTGCTTAATAAAAATACTTCTTTTGTCATACTTAGATCACTGGCAAAAGCTTATAGTACACTTTAGTAACATCCTGTTACCTATATTTATATCTTCTCTGCAAGAAGTGAGAAGCTTAAGGGGAAAAATAGCAAGGGTGTAGTTGCTTTTCCTCTCACTAGACCTAGAAACACTTCTGTGTCCAGTAGAAATCCTTGTTAGACACGGGGACAATGATGGGCATCCCAGAGGACTCATCACTAGGGTGTCCTTCAGGCTTTTGAAGTATATTCAAATTTGGCTTAAAGAAAATGAAACTCATTTTCTATTCCAACACTATTTAGGTTCAATACAAATTAGAAAACCAACAGATTTAGCCTAATCATTTTATTTGATGTATTTGCTAGGTGTATATACAAGTATTGTGATGTAGGCTGTGTCTAGCATGCTATCAAATTGGCTTATAAATAAAAGAGTACTCATAAATTAACAAGACTAGTCTAAGCTTATTAGTTTGAAGAGAATGTTGTGTCTTCTAAAATTTAACTTTAAAATGATTACCTAGGTAAATCACTTATGTTCATTGGCTTTAAAATGGCTAAAATGGCTTGAAATCATGACTAGTTTTGCATTGTATCCTGGTTCTTGGAGATGGTATAGATAAAACTGTTCAAATTGAAAAAGTAAAATACATGTAAATGGAGTAGTTGTGTAACTATTGGGCTTTTTGTGTAGCTTAAAATCTTAAAATTGTGGAATGGTTCTCATCAGTAGACTGCTAGTGTCTAGTGGGCAGTTCAGAATTTCTTCCTTCCTAGGTTTATACAAAATGTGCCAAAGAAATGTATTCTTCATTAAGAAAAAAATAATTTGGTCTAATTTGGAAGTTATTGAAGGGGAGACTCAAAATATGAGGGCACCATTGAGTAGAAAAAAGAGAGAGAGATGTTAAGAATGTTATGGATAGAAAATGTTTTTTTCTTTTCCTTTTTTATTTTTGGCAAGGAGGGATATAAAAAGAAAGTAATTCTGTACTGGAAAGAATCTTATAAATTCTTGTCCTAGAATAAAATAATTGGCTATTTAATAAAAAGATAGTATAAGACAAGTCAAAAACTCCAAGCATGTTTTAGATGCTCTATGTACGTTGTTATAAGGTTCATTAAAGAGAATTTATAAAAGAAATTTTGTGTGTGATTAAGCTAGAGGTGATTAAAAGAAAATTGTTTATAATAGACTTTCTAAGGAATGGTCTACATATTAAAACCAAATTTTCTTAGGGTATTAATTTACTAAATTATATGGATTGTCTCTGCACAAATCTCATGTCAAATTGTAATCCCCAGTGTTGGAGGTGGGTCCTGGTGGGAGGTGATTGTATCATGGGGGCGTTTTCTTATGAATTAACACCATTCCCCTTGGTGATGTTGTGATGGTAGTGAATTCTTGTGAGATCTGGTCATTTATAAATGTGTGGCACCTCCTCCTTCTCTCTCTCTTGCTCTTTCGCTGGCCATGTAAAATGAGCCTGCTCCCACTTTGCCTTCTGTTATGAGTTAAAGCTCCCTGAGGCCTCCCCAGAAGCAGATGCTGCCATGCTTCCTATATAGCCTGTAGAATGGTGAGCCAATTAAAACTATTTTCTTCATAAATTACCCAGGCTCAGGTATTTCTTTATAGCAGTGCTAAAATGAATGAATTACCATTACCAGAAATTTTGCTTTTTCAATTCTGTAGTCATTTATTTTGAAAGCTTCTCAGATTTATGTAAATCATTTCTTTAGCTTTTTCATCGGCTCTTGTGAGTTTTTCTTCCAGATTCTGACTGTCGTTGTAGCCTGATGCTAAAGTGCTTTGTCTTAGAGGTCTGTGGGAGTAGTGTTTTCTCCCAAAATAGCTTAATTCTATGCTTTCTGTTTTTCTCAATTTGTAGTCTTATTTTGGTTTTTGAGTTTTGACTCTTATATTGCTTAGAAGAGTTTTAGGAGCTGGTGAGCGCCTGCTCAATCCAATTCTCTTTGGCCCAGAGGGGGTCATCTGTTCAGTTTGTTGGAGAGCTTTGGATTTTGATTTTTTGGTTTGTACTCAGAGTGTGCCAGAGGCAGTGTTGATCGCCAAGCTTTTTTTTTTTCCTGTGCCAATGCTTAGGTGGTGTATTGCCGGCCTTGAGTCCACTGTGTCCCTTGATGCGACTCCCATAGCTGAGGGACTTGGAGTCAGGGGACTTGTAACCAGTTGGATGTTCTGGGCCAGATGAGAGTGGAAGTGGGTAGGCACTGATTGGCCCTTGAATCCCTTTCGAACAGTTTGACAGTCAAAGACTAGGAGCTTGGAAATGGGGTTATAAAACGGACTTGTCTGTGGATTCTATGTGTTTAACTGTTGCGGTCTTCGTTTGTAGTAATTAGCTACACGAACCTTCCTCCTCCTCTTCGTAATTTAGGCTGGGTTCAGGAGGCCCTCCATATGAAAAGAAAACATTTCCCTTCCCCACAAAGGAAAAGAATAGCTGACCTGTTCATCCTGGAGATTTAGTCTTGCTAAAAACTTAAAAAGAAGAAACCCCTGAATATCAATTACATTCAAAATGGAAGAACCCTTATCAGGTATTGCTAAGAATCTCTTCTGCTGTTAAATGTCAGAAAATAACTATTGTGTACACCTAACAAGGATTAAACATGTTTCTTATGAGTTATAGGCACAAAGACAGGACACACCACAACCTACATATGTAAACCTCTGGAAGACTTCTGCTACCTATTTAAAAGAATCAACCCTCAACCAGAAGTGCTAGTGTGATGCTGTGGGTGGAAGTAAGAGCATTCATTTTTCTCTTCTTCCTGACTTCTTTTCTATGACTTTGGCCTGCTGCCTCCTTCTGGGAAACATCCTTTTCCCTTGTTGGGTGTAGAGGCCACTTTAAGGCCTAACCAGACACCATGCTGTCACTATTAATCCTGTTTACTTTCCTAATTCCCCTGATCCAATGTGGGTGGGAATAAAACTCTATAGTAAATACTTCAAAAATCATAGCATCAGGGAATCATCTTCATAGTTGCTAGATTTGTCATCTACATTCCCAGGATAGAGAGTTCCATCTTCTGGCCTCTCCAGAAAATCGTATAGTGCTGTCCCCAGACCTTCTAATGAACCATAGTGATCCCGAAGTATCCAAACCCCTGTTTGTTAGGTAGAACTTTTCACCACTTAATGGATTTTACGCAACCACACCACACACCTCACCACTATTACAACTGGACCTAGGAAGTTGGGTATCTAAAATCTAAATCTCCACTGCACTAATGATTCTATCTTTTGCACCTACTGCTGTGTTAATGACACAAAGCAGAAATTTCTCTGAAATGCTCTTACCCAAGTCTAGTTGCCCAGTTCCTAAGGTTGCAGCAAGGCAAATGGTATTCCACGTGCAAGTGAGGAGACTATATATGGTGCCTTCTTCTACATCAGAACAACAGCCTAGTCTCAGAAGATGAAAGTACTGCTCCCTTCTGAAAAAATAGATTGTTTGGCCCCTTCATTGGAATGGGGAAAGAACATCTCTGTAGACCTAACTTGGCAGCAATGGATAGACATTGTGCCATATAGGGCCTCTATTTGTGCCCCAACTGAGCTCATTGTTTATGTCCATAAATAGGAAGAAGTCATACCCCATAAACACACTTGACTCCTTGGAGAGCTGCCATAGGAGCAGCTTTCCCTTGTATATCAAAAACTTGCAACAGAGAGCAGGGTGCCATGGCTCATGCCTGTAATCCAAGCACTTTGGGAGGTCAAGGTGTGCAGATCACTTGAGGTCAAGAGTTTGAGAACAGTCTGATCAATATCGCAAAACTCCGCCTTTACTAAAAATACAAAAAGTAGCTGGGTGTGGTCATGCACTGCTGTAGTCCCAGCTACTTGCGAGGCAGAGAAATGAGAATCACTTGAATCTGGGAGGCAAAGGTTGCAGTGAGCCGAGATGGCACCACTACACTCCAGCCTGGGTAACAGAGCAAGATTCCATCTCAAAAAAACAAACAAACAAAACAAACCACATAACTTGGAATAGAGATAAAAGTGCATTGGCCACCCTTGCCCCTCTGGGGTTCTAGAAGACCCAGGAACACTAGAAATTAAGCAAGCAATATGTATTAGTCCATTTTCACACTGCTGATAAAGATATGTCTGAAACCAGGCAATTTACAAAAGAAAGAGGTTTATTGGATTTACAGTTCCACATGGCTGGGGAGGCCTCACAATCATGGTGGAAGGCAAGGAGGAGCCAGTCACATCTTATGTGGATGGTAGCAGGCAAAGAGAGAGCTTGTGCAGAGAAACTCCCATTTTTAAAACCGTCAGATCCCGTGAGATACACTCACTGTCACGAGAACAACATAGGAAAGACCCGCCCCCATGATTCAATCATCTCCCACTGGGTCCCTCCCACAACACGTGGGAATTATGGGAGCTACACTATGAGATTTGGTTGAGGAAACAGCCAAACCATATCAGAATAGGATTAATTCTGGCAGGAACTGAGGCAGCCACAGCACCAGTGGCACACTGAGGCATTTGCCTATCATAAGCCAATCCTAAGAAAACTTAACTCAAACCCTGGAATCTTGAGCCACAAACACAGGTCAAGCATTAAAGAGAATTCAAGATCTCTGGACACTTCGGCAAATGTAGCTCTTGATAACGGATAGTGTTGGATTATTTACTACCTATATACATTGGATTCTGAGCAGTTATTGATAAAACTGCTGCACAACTCTGGACAGGTTGAAGTTGATATTCCAAAGATCTATAAGCAAGCTACCTTGTTACATAGCTGTGTCCAGGGAACTGACCCCAACTATATCTGGTCTACTATCAAAAGTGCCTTCCCAAATCTCACTTTTTTTTTTTTCCTCTCCAGTACCTTTAATAGCTGTCTTGTTATTACTAATCTTTGGCCTTTACTTCTTTAATCTCTTAATAAAATTCATGTCATCTAGATTACAGTAGTTCCAGGTGAAGACAATGCTGGCATGAGGCTTCCAACCTATCCTGTCTAGTGACCCAGAGAACAAATATGGCCTGCCTCTGGGCCCCTTAGATCAGGTATCCAGAGACTTTTACTCCTTCAGTGCCAGGCAGAGCCTGTGCCTCTAAAATCGGTAGGAAGTAGTTACAGAAAATGAACCTGCACCCTTCTACAGACCCCTTAAGATTGAAGAAAAGTATCTAATTTCTAAGGGAGGAGCGAGGAAAAAGGTGGGATTTGACTCCAGAGGAAGGGCTCAGACTCTAGACCAGATTCAGGATTAGCTAAAACAAGGAAGAGAGGAAAGCACCTCTCCACAAGACAAGCCCACTAGTGTGCCATGTCAGTTTACCATTGCCATGGCAGCTCTGCAAAGTTACCACTCCTTCCCATGAAAATGACCCAATGACCCAGAAGTTACCACCCTTTTTCTAGAATTTTCTGCATAATCTGCTCTTTCATTTGCTTCTAATTAAAAGTGGGTATAAATATGATTATAGAATTGCCTCTGAGCTGGTATTCTGGGCACACTGCCAGTGGGATAGCCTTGTTCCTCATGGAGCAGCATCTTTGCTGCTGCTGTGCATTGCTGCTTCAACAAAAGTTGCTAACACCACCAACTAACCCCTTGAATTATTTTCTAGGTGAAGCCAAAAACCTTTCCTGGCTAAGCTACAATTTTGGGCTTGCCTGTCTTGCATCAAAAGTAGCTACAAAAATAAGAGAATAAATAATTATTTAATAGGATAGAAGAAAAATTCTGTCTCATTAGTATTTAAATAAATGTATTCATCATTTTTTTCTGTCAAAATAGGTGATTAAATAAAGTTACTATTCACTACAATAGAGAATGTAGAGAGATGAAAAATCTCAAACATTACTGTTGGGGCTGTAAATTAACACAGTTCTTTTGAAAACAAAATTTAAATATATATCAAGAACCTAAAAAGAAATTTGTATAGTTTGACATTATTCTAGCCTAAGGAAGCAGTGCTTAATATTTTAAATGAAGTTGCTGAGTTCTCATTTCATTATGATGTGTAATACTGAAAAATTGAAAGTAATAATTTGTAAAATGTCTAACAATAGGAAATTGATTATGTATAAGTGTAAGCTTGCTACATAGATGACAATGCAGTCATTAAACAGCTGTTTAGAAGCTGGACATGGTGGATTGTGACTGTAATCCCAGTACTTTGGGAGGCTGAGGAGGGCAGATAGCTTGAGCCTGGGTATTCAAGACCAGTCTGAGCAAGATGGTGAAACCTCGTCTCTACAAAATAATAATAAAAAAATAATAGTAGTAATAAATTAGCCAGGTATCATGGTGTGTGCCTTTGGTCCTTGCTACTCAGGAGACCACAGTAGGAGGATCTCTTGAGCCTGGGAGGCACAGGTTGCACTGAACTGGGACTAGGCCACTGCACTCCAGCCTGAGAAAATACACCCTATCTCAAAACGAAAACAAGAGCAAAAAAAAAAAAAAAAAACCAACAAAAAAAACCCCACAATCATTTAATGCCCAGGCCTATGTGGAAAATGCTAATGTTACAATATTATGTGAAATGAACAAAAAATAAGGAATTAAGGTATGACTTTTATATACCATGTAATTATAAATACATTTAATTCCTTTTTATGTTTTTTTGGTGGGGGGCATTAAAATTAGAGGTGCTCATATTTATTTTCTCCAAATTTTCTCCGCTAAATATATAATAACTATACAAACTTAAAGCTAGTTTTCCAACCTGGGGTTATGATATTGGCTTATAGTTTACAGAAAATGGTATAAAATATTATAAATTTTAGAAATAATACGTGAAAAAAGAACATGCTATAACAACATTGAAAAACATGGGAATAATGCATTATTCCCTATATTACATAGTGCCATATAACAGGGATGCATAAGAGAAAATGTTACTCAAGTCTCATTGTTATTAATAGTTCCACCCAGTACGTAATAAGTGTTAACCATCACATGCACACACATCTCTGTCTTTATTTAAATTCTAGAAGACTCAGATACATATATGAGCTCTATGTATTTCATTTTCAACCTACCTTTAGAAAACACATATGAACTTATGATATGCATTGATCTTATCTTTCCTACCTAATTTTACTAAATATTCCCTCATTTTCTTCATTCTTCTCATGTATTAACTTAGTTATAACAAATACAATTTATCAATGCATCAAATAAAATGGAGAATCAATCAATAAGATTTTCCCTAATGTAAAAATCTCTATATGCAAATTGTTTTCGCTAATGTGAAGCAGGACTTTACAGTACTGACAATAACAATCTTGGGGTCTGGAGTCCTGAATTCTTGTCTCTATTCTACCATCTGTATTTTCTAGTGTCTTTAGAGCATTTTCTTCATTTATAAAATTAACCAGCCAGACAAAGGACTTCCAAGTGTGTATGTATACCAATACATTCTCTGAAATTAAGTGGTACATAGATGGATGGAGAAAATTGCTATAGCATAGTTTATTTAATTTATATTCCATAATATTCTTGAAAAAAGGGGAAAATTACAATAAGAATATAATCAGGACATCAAGCTATTTTTTATCAGGTAAAATGCACATTTCGTAAAATAGACCATTGTAACCATTTAAAAATGTATAATTTAGTGTTATTAAGAATATTCACCGCATTGTTCAAGGAATAATTACTATCTAGTTTCTAGAACATTTTCGTAAGCTTAAAAATAAACCATAACTCATTACACAGTCACGCTCCATTTATTCTTCTACCCTACAACCTGTGGGCAAATACCAACCTGCTTTCTGTCTCTGTAAATTTGCAATTTTTTTTACATTTTATATAAACACAACTGTAGATTACATGGACTTCTTTGTTTGGCTTATTTTAATTTGTCATTATGTTTTCAAGGTTCTTTAGTATTTTGTTCTTTTTTATGGCTAAACAATATTACATTGTATAGATATACCACATTTTATTTATCCATTCATTAATTAATGGACATTTTGGTAGTTTCCACCTTTGCCTATTATGAATAATGCTGCCATAAATATCTGTGTATAAGTTTTTGTTTGAACAATTGTTTTCAATTCTTTTAGAGATATACCTAAGATTGAAATTCTATGCAAAGAAATACAGAATACCAGAAACTGAAAATGTGGGTGAGTATAAAACACTTTTTCTTAAATTTCAGTCTTCTTACAGTTAATCCTTTAAATAAGAAAAAAAACCATGATGTAGCATATAATATATGTAAAATAAAATATGTGACAATGGTAGCCCATAATATGAGTTGGAGAAATGGGAGTCTACTATTATAAGTCTCTTACATTCATGAGGTGAAAATAGTACTTAAAAGTAGACAGTCATAAAAATGAATAGTATAAAACCTAATATAACCACGAAAAATCACAAACAAAATTCAATGTAAAAGATTGTTAGTTTTGATAAAAAAGAAAGACCTCATAATATGCTGTTAATAAGAAATTCAACCTAATATAAAGACTGAAATAAAATTAAAGTAAAATAGAAAAATTCCATTCTAACATTAATCAAAAGAAAATCAAGGTAACATCATTAATATCAAATACAGAAGATGTATGAGCAAAGAATATTGCCAAGGTTAATGATCAAAGTCATCAAATTCTTTAAGAAGACCAAAGAATCCAAACTGATGTGTACTTAAAACCAAAGCATCAAATAAATAAAACAAAAATTGATAAAACATCAAATAGAAACAGATAAAACAATAATTATTGTGATATAATTCAAAGTATAAACAGACTAAACCAAACAAAACACACTGTCATCCCAACAGATGCAGAAAAAGCATTTAGAAAATTCATTCTTGATAATATATCTTAGTAAATTCAGAATATAATAGATTTTCCTCAGTCTGAGTAAGGGCATCTCCAAATAAATTTACAGCTAATCTCATATTTAATCATGAAATACTTAATGCTTTTACCTAAAATCAGAGGTAAGGGATGGATAATTGCTCTATTCATGTCTATTCAACTCTGCACTAAAGGTTTTAGCCAGTGTAATAAGGCCAGAAAAATAAATAAAATTTATTCAGTTTTGTAAGGAAGAACTAAATCTTCACTTGCAGAAGACATGATGATTTGTATAGAAAATCACACAGAATCTACAAAATAAACTTCTAGAATAAATAACATTAGCAAAGTTTCAAAATATAAGATTACGCTAGAAAAATGAATTTAACTTGTATGTACTAAAAACAAACGTTCAACCACAGAAATAAAAATTACAACTTACAACAGAACCAGAAATGTGAAATACTGGGAGATATAATCAACAAAAAATGTTCAAGATCTATAGCGAGAAAAATACAAAATAATGTTAAGAGAAGTTGAAGAAGACAAATAATTGTGCAGAGATATATGTAATATATCTGAAGACAATATTAGACAGATGTCATTTATCCTTAGATTGATATATGAATTAAACTTAACACCAATAAAAAATCATAGGGAGCTTATTTTTGTAGAAACTGACAGTTGATTATAAAAATTATGTGAAAATGCAAAGAACCTAGAAGAACTACACATTTTTTGGAAAATAAGAAAAAAGCTGGAAGGCTTATACTACATGACTTAAAAGCTTATTACAAGGTTTCAATAATCAAGTCAGCATGGTATTGGCATAGCCATTGAATAATTTATCAATGGAATAATTTATCAATGGAACAATGCAGATTATTCATAAAATGACCCACATGCATATGGTTGATAGATTTTTGACAAAGATGTATAGGTAATTCAATAGATAGGTGGAAGTCTTTTTCAACAAATGAGCATGTCAAATGAGCACACATAATTCTAAACTTACTTTTTCTATTATACTTTGAGTTCTAGGGCACATGTGCACAATGTGCAGGTTTGTTACATATGTGTACATGTGCCGTGTTGGTTTGCTGCACCCATTAACTTGTCATTTACATTAGGTATTTCTCCTAATGCAATCCCTTCCCCATCCCCCCACCCCATGACAGGCTCCGGTGTGTGATGTTCCCCTCCGTGTGTCCAAATGATCTCATTGTTCAATTCTCACCTAGGAGTGAGAACATGTGGTGTTTGGTTTTCTGTACTTGTGATAGTTTGCTGGGGATGATGGTTTCCAGCTTCATTCATGTCACTACAAAGACATGAACTCAAACTTTTTTATGGCTGCATAGTATTCCGTGGTGTATACGTGCCACATTTTCTTAATGCAGTCTATCATTGATGGACATTTGGATTGGCTCCAAGTCTTTGCTATTGTGAACAATGCCACAGTAAACATACATGTGCATGTGTCTTTATGGTAGCATGATTTATAATCCTTTGGGTATATACCCAGTAATGGGATCGCTGTGTCAAATGGTATTTCTAGTTCTAAACTTATAATAAAAATTATCTCAAAATGCATCATAGGACTAAATATAAAGCTATAAAACATCTAGGAGACATCATATAAGAAAAATTATAACCCTAAGTTTGTGAAATATGTCCTAGGACTTGTGTTCACTCTGCAGAAAATAATTTTAAAGAATATACAAACAAATCACAAACTAGTCAATATATCTGATAAAGGACTTGTATCCAGAGTATGAAAAGAAGTCTCAAATAATTGAGAAAACTATTTGAATAGTATCGTCTACAAAGAGGATGTACATTGATGGCAGAAATGTAAAATGGTAAAATAACTTGGAAATAATTTTATCAGTTTCTGAGAAAGTTAAACATAATACTATCTTACAATTCAGTTATTTTCTCTCCGAGGTATTTACATGAGTAAAAGCATACATCCTGGTGGCTCAGGCCTGTAATCCCAGCACTTAGGGAGGCCAAAGCGGGCAGATCACGAGGTCAGGTGATCGAGACCTTCCTGGCTAACACAGTGAAACCCCGTCTCTACTAAAAATACAAAAAAAAAAAAAAAAAAAAAATTAGCCGGACGTGGTGGCAGGCGCCTATAGCCCCAGCTACTTGGGAGGCTGAGGCAGGAGAATGACGTGAACCCGGGAGGCAGAGCTTGCAGTGAGCCGAGATCGCGCCACTGCAGTCCAGCCTTGGCAACAAAGCGAGACTCCGTCTAAATAATTATATACATACAATGAAGCAGCTTTATTTGTAATAGCCAAAACTGGAAACCACCCAAACATCCACTAATAGGGAACTGAGTATAAAAATTGCAATGTGGAAATATAACAAAATACTACGTAGCAAAACATGATAAACTATTGATGCCCATAGCAACATATATGAATCTAAAAATGGTAACAATGAGTAAAGGGAGCCAGATGCCTTAAAATTACATTCTGAATGACTGCTTATATAATATTTAAAAAAGCAAAGTTAGCTATATTGATGAAAGATTACACAGATCAATTGTTGTGCAGGGACAGGGTAGATAGTGGCTGAACTGGGAAGACCAGAGAATGACAAAGAGATGTGAGTGAACTTTTAGAGATGAAGAATATGATAATTATTGTCACTGTGGTGACAAAACCAAATTACTTTTAATGTACTGTAATGATTATATTTTAAATCGTACATGAAGGATTGTCTATGACTGACAATTGTCTACCTTTAAAGGAAAACTTAGAACCTTATTTCATTCAAAAGCAGTTTCAAAGAGATTTAAAGATTAAGTCCAAATAACTGAGTTGATAAAACATTTTTAAAAAATTAGAGTAATTTTGATCTCTCTAGATGAAAAAATTATATAGAAAAAAATTTATATAAATTAAATGGTAAGATTATATAATATATCAAAGGCAGAAATTGCAAAGGAAGTGATTAATAGCTGTAGATACATATATAAAAGAAATGTATAAGATCTGTTATGGATCTTTCTGTATTTCAAACTTACCAAATTGTACACAGAAATGTGTACTACTTCAATAAATAAGCTAACTAACACCTGAAAGGAAAGTTTAGTATTCATTATCAAATATTAAGAGTGATTCTAAAACTTCAGTAGTCTTAAACATTCTAGTACATGTATAAGGAGAAACTATAAAACAGAACAGTGCAGACAAAACCAAAATACTTTTAGTGTACTGTAATGATTATATTTTAAATCGTACATGAAGGATTGTCTATGACTGACAATTGTCTACCTTTAAAGGAAAACTTAGAACCTGATTTCATTCAAAAGCAGTTTCAAAGAGATTTAAAGATTAAATTCAAATAACTGAGTTGATAAAACATTTCAAAAAAAATTAGAGTAATTTTTATCTCTCTAGATGAAAAAATTATACAGAAAAAAATTATATAAATTAAATGGTAAGAAAACATTTATATAAGATATCAAAGGCAGAAATTGTGAAGAAAGTGATTAATAGCTATAGATAGATATATAAAAGAAATGTATAAGATCGGTTATGAGCCAAAAGCATAATAAGGATTATTAAAAGGCTAAAAGTAAATGAAGGAAAATTATTTGCAACTTTATGTCAAATATCTATCTAATATCCTCAGAATGTGAAGATATCTAACACATTGACAAGCAATTTAAAAGCCAAGTCTCTCATTAGAAAGTGGGCAAAGAAAACAGATACAGACAATTTAGAAAAAAAAAAAAAAGAAAGTAGAAATGACTAATAAACAGGTGAAAAGAATGTGTCCCCAAAAGTTGACAATCTCTACATCTCACCCGCTTTTAAGAGCAGAGGTTCCCCAAACTTTCTGGCACAGAGACCAATTTTGTGCAAGACAATTTTTCCACTAACTGTGGGTTAGGGGATGGTTTCAGGATTAATTCAAGTGCATTACATTTACTGTGCACTTTATTTCTATTTTTATTATGTTGTAATGTATAATGAAATAGTTATACAACTCATCATAATGTAGAATCAGTGGGAGCCCTGGGCTTGTTTTCCTGTAACTAGGTGGTTTCATCTTGTGGTGATGGGACTTGGTGACCGATCATCAGGCACCAGATTCTCAAAAGCAGCACACAGCCTAGATCCTTTGCAAGTGCAGTTCATAGTAGGGTTCACGCTCCTGTGAGAATCTAATGCCGCTGCTCATCTGACAGCAGGCGGAGCTCAGGTCCTAATGCTAGCAATGAGGAGCAGCTGTAAACTCACCAGCAGCTCAACTCCTGCCGTGTGTCTCAGTTCCTAACAGGCCACGGACCAGGACTAGGGGTTGGGGACCCCTGTTGTAGACTACTTGTCGTAGATCATGTGACTGTATCCTGATGGTTAGTGCAGTCATCTCTGAGCTAGAGGTGGGTAGGAGAGGCATCCAGAGTCCTAGACAATCCTAACAGTAGTGGATACTTGGTTCCTAAGTAGTTTCTTTTCTAGGTTTGGAAAAGTTTCTATGCCAGTTGTCAAATTTAAGTGACTAATATTCTTTCTTGATGCAGATAGACCCTTGCCATCTAGGGAAGATTTCTGACACCTACCCCATCAGTGATATCTATTTCAGTCCATGTAAGTTCGGTTCCCTAAAATGGACTTTTTTCTTACATCAATGTTTTAGGAAACACAATATAGTATATTTATTTGTGATCAAAGTAAAACTGCGTAACTCTGTGGGATTTTTTCTCCCTGAAACATATCTGCTATAGACTGAAAATATAGTTCCATCTTTATTTGAGAAAGAGTCATTGTGGACTGGTGTTCACTATTCCTTACTTTTCACTCCCCTAGAAAATTTTTTCTGTCTTTGCTCCTGAAAGCTGAAATTGCATAGCTCCTCCTGTTGTTTGTAGATTAGCTGTAATTTATTCAGTGCCCAAAGGGTAGCATAAGAGGATTAGCTAGAGTAGATCAGGAATAGGAATGTTCCTTCAGGCTTTGCTATGTTACAGCCATGCAGATGAAACCAAAATTAGGTCAAAGTGTCACCTCTCTTTAAGATTAACAGCATAACGAGTTTCCAACTTATTCGTCCTGACTATCTTATTTAATATGATTTCCTGAATCTCCAATCTCTCTAAAATATAACTGCCAGCTTAATTGAAAGCTATTTTCTACTAACACTATTTTCTTTCTAAGTGTTTTATCTAAACATATTTTTTTGGAAGTGACTGTTCTAGTAAAATATTGACCAGAGTTGTGCATTGCATTTATTATTAAAGTATCTAATGTTATATAATTTTCTCGTTATCTCTGCTCCCCAAATTAACCAAACTTGTCTGGTAAATTTTCACTTTTAAAACTGCAGGAGTATATTAAAAACTCTGAAGTTGTACAGAATTGTATGAAGAGAAACTTTAAGTTTAATCAGTGATTTAAACACATATAGGTATTATTTTTCTCGAACCCATATATTAGGTTTGTTACAAAACCATCAGCTAAGAGTAGCTCATATGAAAGAAAAGCATTTCAAAATAAAATGTAAGACATTTATTTATAATTGATCTATATAGTTACCATTAAAAAGTAGGTCCAGAATCTAGGCAATTATTTTAAACTGATAGGTTAAAAACACCATCAAAAGTTATGAACATACTAATCATGCTCATAGCCATGATCTTGTATTTTATATTAAAAAAATGCCATGTTTGCAAAGTGGTAGGATTCCCTGTAGCCACATTACATTGTACACTACTTGTACTAGTACATAGCAAAGTTGTTACATCTGACTGAGTGAACCTGGGCACTCAGCTGTACCAGGGACAAGGCCTTTGTCTTTGGTTTCTGGGAAATTGAACTTGGTAAATAATACCCTTATTTTATTAACTCCTTTAGAGATCTTATGCATTGTTTTGACATTATGTCTTCCAAAATTTTTTATTGTAAGCCTAACAAAAATAATGTCAATATATTACCCTTTATAAGTACCAATATTCAAAAACCAAGCTTACAATGGTTTTTGCTCATGCCTGCAACCCCAGCACTTTGGGAGGCAGAGTCCAGTGGATCACGAGGTCAGGAATTTGAGACCAGCCTGGCCAACATGGTGAAACCCAGTCTCTGCTAAAAATACAAAAATTAGCCAGGCATGGTGGCACATGCCTTTAGTCCCAGCTACTCAGGAGGCTGAGGCAGGAGACTCTCTTGAACCTGGGAGACAGAGGTTGCAGTGAGCTGAGATCGCATTGCTGCACTCCAGCGTGGGCGACAGAGTGAGACTCCGTCTCAGGAAAAAGAAAAAAAAAAAAAGTGACTGTTCCCAACGTCCCCACAGGCTATGCTTCTCACTAACTCAAAACAAACATTTTATAAAATATAGTGAATTATAAAATGAATGATCTGGTTGGTTTCCACAGAATATATTATAAAAATAATATATTTCACAGATTCTAAGATGTACTTTTCACAATGTAACTTACCAAATATCGAAATTCCTTAACTGTTATTTTAGACAGCAGTTATGACATAATTATCTCTGCCTGTTCTTAAGCAGATTTGGTCAGAGCTATTCATTTGATCATCAATTTAACTAAGTTGGTACAATTACAAATGTACTAATAGAAGGAAGATAAAAAAATTTCAAGGTCCCTTTGAGTAAATGAAATTTCAAAGTCAATAAAAGAAGCTGATGTCTAAATCATGCATGACATATATCTGTCATGAACCTGTCACATATCAATTTATCAAAATTTTGCAGATTTTGAATGAAAGCTACTTGACATCCAGAGACACATATTCAATAGAATAAGAACCAATCCACAGATTATTAAGTAAGACCATATCAGATCAAAATCTGTAGGATGACTGTTAGCATCTTGGAATAAAAGTCACAAAAATTGGAGTGGAATACTCTTAAATTCTCTTCACATTACACAAGACATTATTGTGTGGAAAGCAAAGCATGAATTTATCTGGATTTAAAAGTAATTTAGGATTTTTATTTGCATCCATGAAAGACTAGGTATTGTAGTCCAATCCTCTTGACAATGGTGACTAAAAACAATTTATGACTTGATGACATTTGGGTGCTCACGAACTAGAAAAATCCAAGAGATAAGGAAATCCAGGATAGTGAGTCTCTTGGGGCACATTTTCCCCTGGAGAAATCTGCCAGATAACTGATACGTGACTGAGGGTCTGGGAGGTTGGACAGAACTATTTTCAGCCTCAATGGAGCTATGGGATGTAAAGAAAAATATTGGAGTCCAATCCAGGGCATGCCAAGAAGAGCTAGCTTAAGGACACCAACTTATTTTAGTGGATATTCTAAAGGTTAAAACAGCAATCTCTTGCTCTCACAGGGAGGGAAACCCTGTTTAATAACACCTTAATCTGTATAATTAAATTCAGCTATCAATCTTTGCTATTGTTTGGTTTGCCTATTGGAGGCAAGTGTAATTCTTCTCTAAAGGAAGAATATATGCTACAAGGTCTTAGTTATTTCACAGTTTTGTTTTCGAATCCAGTATCTGTTGCTTAATGAAAACTCACTAGCTTAATTAGCATAGAAAGTGGCAATAATTAGGTTGACAGGAAAGAAAAAAATACATAATAGAAACAGACTCCCAGAGTACCCAGATAAAGTTGTTAGAAAAAGATTTTAAAATAACTATGCTTAATATTTTTAATAAATGATAAAGATTGACAATATAATCAGAGAACTAGAAAATATTAAAAAATGGCAAAATGGAAATATTAAAAGTGAAAAATACTGTTATTGAAATAGAGAACTCAGTACATGGATTTGTTAAATTAGGCATAGCTAAAGGAAACATTAATAAACTTGAATGTCGGTTAGAATACAATTTTCAGAATAAAACATGGAGGCAATAAATGATAGAAAATAAATATGGAAGAATACTAAAAGATACAAGGAATGAAAAAATCTAACACACATATAACACACATATAGCACACATATAATTCCAAGAAGAAAAGGAAAGAAAATAAAGGAGAAGCAAGATAATGGCTGAAATTTTTTCAAAACCAGTGAACAGCAAGTCATAGATTCAAAGGGCTCTAATAACCTTAAGTAGGATATTTTAAGAGAAAAGCACACCCAAACAAAATATTTAAATCGGCCAGAGAAAAATAGGACAAATTATTTTCAAAGGAGTAAATATTAATGAAATAGTTAATCTGCAGTTGAAACAATGGGACCCAAAAGACAATGGTTCCCAAAAGATAATCTTCAAGTCCTTCATGTAAGTGAATGAAAACAAAAGTATCTGTCCAGAAAAAAAAACATTCAAAAATTTTGTTTCAAAGTAAAATAAATATTCACATATAAAAATCTGAGAGAATTAATAACCAATAAACATACTAACAGAAGTGTTAAGAGATATTACTTTTAGGGAGAAGAAAAATGATTTCATATGAAAAAACATTTGTAGATGCAGAAAATGGTGAGGTGTAAGAGAAAGCATAAAAATGTGGGAAAATCTAAAGGTACATTGACTGTACAAAGATCATGCGCAGTGGTGTATAAGATTATAGAAAATTAAAATATAGTAACATACAAGTTAAGGGATACAAATGAGTTAAAGTGTCACAAAATGTGTTTTAACACCAAAACTAAACAAATAAACATTAAGAAGGCCAAATGAAAACTAAAGAAAAATACAAAGACATATATTTGCTTAATTCTAAATTAACTGAATGCTTTAAGTAAAAGATGAAAATAACTGCTATGGTTTGGTGTATTTCTACTAAAACTCAGGTTGAAAATTGATCCCCAGGATGACAGTGTTGGAAGGCTGGGCCTAGTGGGAGGTATTTGGATCATGGGGGGCAGATCCCTCATGAATAGATTAATATCCTCCTACGGCTGTGAGTTCTTACCTTCATTGGAATGGATAAATTCCCAAGAGAGCAGTTCGTTAAAAGCCTGGCTTCTTCAGTTTCTTTCTCTTGCTTCATCTCTTACCACATAATCTCTGCATACACTGGATCCCCTTCCACTTTCTGCGGTGAGTACAAATAGCCTGAGGCCCTTACCAGATGCAGATTCTGAATCTTAAACATTTTACCCTCCAGGATTGTGAGCCAAATAAACTCCTTTTCTTTATATACTACTCATTCTCAGGTATTCTTTTATAGCAACACAAAATAGACTAAGACAATTATGAAACTTTATTTTAAAAACCAAAAATACAAACAAAAACATTGTGTGCTGCATATGAAAGATATTTACAACATAAGGATACAGGAAGATACATGAGTTTTACAGTGAAAGCAATGAAAAAGCATATACTATACTGGTACCAATGAAAAGAAAGCTGAAACCACTCAAATAATGTAAAACAAGTCGATGACAAGGTAAAAACCATTACCAGCATTAAAGAGAGAAACTTCCTGAGGCCCCAAAATATTATTTCACATGGAATATGTAATAATTATAATTTTACATGCAAATGTAAGGAATCATGTGAGTTATAATGGGGATTCTGAGATTTCTCTCTCTCTCAGAAACTTATAATACAAAATTCAGTAACAATAAAATATTGGGGCTGAATAATTAACAAACTTAGTTTATTTGATAAGTATGAAATAATGTCTGACAACTCCAGATTCCATATTATTTTAAATATAGTTGGAACATTTATATAATGAATAATAGCCTGTGTCATGAAGTAAGTCTCAAAATTTCAATGAAAAAAACATTTTTCCAAGTTTACTTGGAATATTAATAAGAACAGGCCATATATGGGGCAATAATGTAAATATCAACATTTCAAAAATTGAAATTTGAAAGTAAGTGCTCTCATCTAATAGAATTGTTAGAAAGAGTAGTTAAATAATAATAAATTTATCCTCAAATACTTGGTAATCTATACAGCATGATTCCACCTAGCATGCAAATACTGTTTCAAAGAAGAAAAAAGAAATAGTAAATAGCAAATATTTTGAAAAGTAAGTTTATTAAAATACTACATATAAAATTTATTGGATGTAGGTTAAAAGTTCTTAGATAAAAATCCACAACATTAAGTTAATATTTTAGGAAGAAGATATCCTGAGAATCAGTAATCTATTCATTCTAGAGGTTAGAAAATGAACAGCAAATTAAAAAATAAAAATAAAGGCAAAATATAGAGGTTAATGAAATGGACAAATTCCTGAAATACCTGATCAATGAAATAATTGAGGTAAAACATAAAAATCAATGTTAGTACTGGAAAGAGTAACATGACTTCTAATTTTACAGATATTTAAAAAGTTAACTGGTTAAACGAAGTTAGTTTAACCTTTGAAGAACAGACAATGTAATTCACCATATTGACAAAAACAAAGATAGGAACCATGGTCATTTCAATGGATGTTGAAAAAGTATTTGATAACATTCACTAGCAGTTCGTAACAGTAAGAAAAACCTTCACAATAAGAATGAAAAGGAACTTAATTTGATAAAAACTCTTTACATAAATTCCATAATAAACTTCATAATCAGTAGTAAAGTAATGAAAACTTTCTTCTTGAAATCAAGAAGAAAAAGGAGGCTATCTATCCACACAAGTATTGAATACGGCACTGACGTTCATGATTATGCAAGAGTGACATAAGAATAAATGTGTAACTAATTCTCAAAAAACATGAATAGTTACAAAAATTAAAATTCAAATGAAAGTAAACATGTCATAGTTAAATAGCAGTATTTTTTTTCTTACCTGTGGTATATGAAACAGTTTACTAACATTGTGGTGTATGTTATTCTACATTTGATGAAGTTGGATATTCAGTGAAATATGGTAAGCCTCTTTGTACTTGTTATACATCGTTGTTTCTAGGGATATGTTTTTTTAAAATTTGTAGTTTCCGAAGTTATTTTATAAACACTAGCTCATTTAAGGTACTATTATCATAGACAGGCATTTCTTTAAATAGTTTTCCATCCACTCAGTTATTTAAAACCTGCAACAACTCTAAAAGGTGAATATTATTGCTACCTGATTGATAGATAAAGAAATTGAGGCACAGATAGTTAAAATAACTTGTGCAAGATCACATTAGTAAATGTCAAATCCAGATTTCAAACTATTCAGCTTGACTCTAAAGCTGAGACCTTTCATCCTTTGCTGTCATCCTCACATGTAAGAGTTGCAAAAGAAATGGGGTGAGGCTGAGGCAGGTTATATGGGAAAGTGTATTAAGTAACATACCTTGGGAGACAACATCATAGTCTTTTAATACCAATCATTTGTTCATAAGTATCTTTTTGTCTTCAATAGCCAGACACTATTCACTGTTTTAAAAGAGCTGCATACACAATAGTGAAAGAAGAGTCAAATACCCTCACCCTCATTGATTTTCCACTTTAATATGGGAAGTCAGACATTCTCAAGATAAATAAACAGCTTGCATATTATGTTAGATGTTAGTAAGTGATAACAAGAAGAATAAAATAGAGAAGTGAGGGTGTAAATATCAGAAGGAATTGCAATTTTAGATAGAGTCGCCTAAGAAATCCTCACTGAGACAGTTTCATTAGAGCAAAGCTCTAAAGAAAATGAGAGAATGAGCTCTATAAATATCTGGGGAGAAGAACTTCAGGTTGGGGGAAGAGGACTGTCCTGAAATGGGAGAGTGACTGACACATTTGGGAAATGAGAAAGAGCAAAGGAAAAATTATCAGAAGAGGTCAACTAGAAACAGAAGTCTGTTCATTTGTGTCATTGTAAAGATGCTGACTGATTCTGAGAAGGAGAGCCAAAGGAGGGTTTTGAGAGAGGAGCAGCCAGGTCAGACTTATGTTCTAACAAGACCATGTTTGCTGTTGTGTTGAAAACAGACTAAAGGCAGAAAAGTCTGGAAGCATGGAGGCAAGTTTTCACTGAGAAATGATGGTGGATAGGACAAAGGTGGTAGCAAAGGAAGCAGTAATACATGGTTATGTTCTTGGATATATGTTACCTGCATGGACCTTGGGGAACTGAACAAAGGTCGATGAATGTGGGAATAAAGACAACAGACAAAAGAGTATGTTTGGAAGATGGGGTTGGGGGCACCTTGCCTCTAGTAGACAAGAGTACTGAGCTTTACAGAGCCCTCTGTATTTATTAGGCAAAAGAGATAGCGAGAAGTGGGTGTGGAAGAAGAGGTCAGCTGCTTGGTCCAGAGTAGGCTTGCAAGACTGCATTCCTTGAACAATAGGCTCTAGATATCACAGTAGATAACCTCAAGGAGCCCGGTGTCAGGGAGTGACCACCCTCAGCAAACCTCTTGGTGGCAGGCACAGTAGTGAGTTTGCCCACATCCTGCATTCATGATAGTTCACTGTTTGATTATATAGCCTCCAGTGGAATGCTGAGTTGGTCATGATTCCTTTGGCCTTTTTGTCTTCTAACATCTTCCCCTTCTTGTTTATGTGTTAATTGAAAGAACGTAAGGTCTGGCTGGGTAGCTCTCATTCTCTGATTGGCAGTCCATCTGATTTTACAGACAATGAACAGAAGACAGAGACAAAACAACATTATTCCAAGAACTACATATAAGATGCTAATGTGGTGCTTTAGATACTTCCAAGGGTTGAAGTTCTCCAGGACTTGCTGGAACTGGGTCCAGTCTTCTGAAGAAGGCTGAAACTCTTGAGTTTGTTTATTTAAATCAAGAATTTTGTTTTGTAATTCACCAGTATCAAAGGTGATGTTGGATGTGAAAGCTCAATGCAAATGGGCTTTCACAAGGTCCCATGGATACTCACTTTGGTTATATTCTAAGTCGTTTACACAAATATGAGTGTGATTAAAAGGACAACACAATTGCTGCTGCAATTGCAAGCTTTCTACTTGTTCCCCTAACCACAGAACCATGGATTTTAACATTGCCACTTCAGTTTGTAATTCAGTGTTAATTTTTTTCTGAAGTACTCACGCTTGGTTGGCTGTGTATCCAGTTCTCCATGTACTGAGCTGTTTGAATAGAACTATGCAAAGCTATAGAGGACATCACAACAAAAGTTGTTAGTGTGACCAAGGAAATAATAGCAAAAATCATCATGCCTAAGGCTCTGTGGGCACGATGAGTAAGTTGAGTTAGATTAATGCAGTGGCAAGATTTACAGGTCAGTGGGTATTGTTTACCTGGAATCGGTCATTCTTAGCTGCCCAAAAGACATAAGGATTAAAAACACAAACTGTAAATTGAGTGGTGATATTCTTTACAAATGCAGCATTAAGACTGTGTCGCTTACTATTGCTATTATTGGATAGTATTCCAACCTAAATGTTGCCATTCATAAATGGGAGTGCTGCCTTCCATATCGTCTCTCGAATTGGTCCTTTCCTCCATAGATAATGCCACTGAGAAAGAGGCAGGCTAAAGGCTGCTCCATGCCAAGCGATCTGGGTGGCAATACTGGGATTCGAACCTGGTGTTGTATAAAAGAAGCAGCATTAAAAGCTTGCCACCAATGCTGGCGAAGTTTGTGCCATGATTTCTGATTTTCATCTTTTCCATCTAATTCACCTTTAGGTCCCCAACACACAATGTCTTCAGTTAACATAGATTGTTTTCTAGCCAGTGGCCCAAAACGCTGGGTCCATGGAGGCGGGTAGGAACTATTGAAGGGAATCCATTCCATATAGTCAGCACAATTAGGGCAACTGGGCCCGGAATGGTTGGTTAACACACCAGTTATATTAATACAACCAAGACTTAATAAGTACATGATTTTTCCATAGTGACTCAACCATGTTTGAGCTTGAATTGTAAGACAGATATTGCTGAGCGAAGTTTTTGTGGTGATACACAAAGGAAGTCTTTCCAGTGAAGTGGTATAATTAATGACATTATTCTGAGAGTCTAACTGTCATATGTCAGGAGGAGTTAGGGGTCCTGGAGCCTATGCTCATTAATCATGATAAATCTCAGGAGGAGTGTTGCTCCAAAGTACAGGTCATACTACTGGGGGATTGGGAATATATGCCCAATATATTTTTGCCTTGGAACAGGGAAAACATACTGCACAGGACATTATGAGTAACATGGCCAAGAATATGGAATCAGGGGTTGTTGTCTGGCCTTGTCACTCCAGTAGTTTCTTAGCTTCCTGTGTGGTTTTCTTGAGTTGTCCCCAGGTTACGGGGATTGATGTCATCGTGACTCTGGTTGGTCTCTCTGTCTTTGCACTCAGGCTCAGCTGGCTCATGGCTTGTACTGGAGGGACTGGGCCCATGGTTGGCCACCCTGGGTTCCTCCAGTCTCCCATTCCTTGGTCGCATGCACCTTGACGACACCCACAGAGTTTGTCCATCTCCTGTAAAAACACAAGCATACCCTCTTCCCCATGTCGGTAAATTCCCTGGACCTTTCCATTGTCCTTCTTCTGGGGATTTCCATAATGCTTTCGGTTAACCTTTCTTCTTTTCCTCTAACTCTTGTCAATGTTTTTGTACTGGAGTCTTACCATCCTTACCAGGAGTCAAAAAATTTAAAGTAAATAAGGGTAAATGTTGTTTTGATTGAGGTAATAGTTGGCCCCTTATACCCACTTTTTGTCTTTTCAACATGTCTTGTAATGTTTGATGTGCCCACTCTATAATGCCTTGTTCTCTAGGATTATAAGTAATTCCTGTTTTATGGGTTATAGCCCAAAGCTGTAACAAATTTTTAAAAGCATGACTAGTATAAGTGGGTCCATTGTCAGTTTGTAATTGTTTGGGTATCCCTATATGAGCAAATGGTGAAGACAATGTTGCTGTACATGACCAGTTGTCTCTCCTGTTTGGCATGTGGCCTGCAGCATAGGAAAATAAGTGTCTACAGTCAGATGAACATAGCTAAGCTTACCAAAGGTTGCTATTTGTGTAACATCCATTTGCCAAATTTCATTTGGAGTCAACCCTTGTGGGTTATAGCCTTCTACAGGTATGGCTCCAGGGACATGCTGGCAAGTAGGACATTCTTGTAGTATAGCCCTAGCTTGGCTGGGAATTAAAGAATGATAAACTTGCAAGGTTTTGACTGTTTGATTAAGTTGAAGGAGCCGTTCTATTACTGTTACAGACTTGTCTATGAACTGGCTCAAAAGTCCTGTTGCAGAGTGGGGGGCAGGAAGAATAAACAAAAGCAAAGGTTTTTGTGGTTGTAGCCGTGAGGCATGCCTCTGTTGTAACATTTGCTCTACAAGCCCATAACTCAGCTTCCGCCTCTTCAGTTAATTGCCACAGGGAATTTAAAGAAGAATCTCCTTGCAGGGTTTAACCTGTCTTTCCAGTTACTGTTATGGGGTTAGGGTTTCCTTGCAGGAATTTCCCTAAACCTTTCCCACTCTGATATCCCACGTCTTTCAACATTTTGAATCCTGGATTATCAAAGTTTTCATTTGTAAGTCTCATATCCCATGCTGTAAGTAAGTCTCAACCCAATAAATTGATAGCTATATTTGCAACATAAGGCTGAAAAGTACACGATTGTCCATCCAGACCAAGACAAGGTAAAATCTCATCACTCTGTCAAATGCTTTGGATTGTTCCTATTCCCACTAGGGATGTGGAAGTTAGTCTGAGAGGCCATGCTGGGGGCCAATCCTTACTGGATATTACTGACATATCAGCTCCTGTGTCCATAAGCCCATAACATTTCTTTCCTTTAATTTGCACTACACAGGTGGGTCTATTAGAGGCTACAGGTTGTGATAAATAGATTTCTCGTGTAGTTGTGCTCCCAGACCCTTTATTTCCTCGTTTCTTCTTTCATGGAGAAGGATGTAATTTGCAGGAAGTAAGCAATAATTGAGCAATATATTCTCCCAGTTCAAAAACCCAAAGATCTTGTAACATTAAAACTACTTGAATTTCTCCTTCATAATCGGAGTCAACAACTCCTGGAACTACAGTAATGCCTTGCAAATTAAGGCAGCTTTTGCCTAAAATTAGTCCCATGTGTCCTGCTGGTAAAGGTCCCCAAATGCCAGTGAGAATCTTGATGGGTTTGTCTCCCCCAACTAATGTAACCCTTTCTCTGGCAGAGAGATCTAATCCTGCACTTCCTGGTGTTCCTCCGGTGAGGGAATCAATGTGCCCCTATCCCTGAAACAGGGTTGTGATCTGAGTTGGGAATGCCTTCATTGTTTGAGGGGCCTGGGTCCAGGCACCCGTCTCATTTCCCAATAGGAGGGTGCCATTCTGATAAAATTTTTAGTGGCACTAATTAGCCCAGTGATTTCCTTTGTTACAGCGAGGACAGAGTCCTGGTGTTTTTCCACTTGGTAGGGAACTGCATTATAAGATCCTTTCTGTCCTGGGATCTAGCGGCATTCCTTTTTAAAATGTCCAGTTTTTCCACAATTATAACATTTTCCCACTTTAGGGTTTACTCTTTAGCTCCTCTTAGATTTGTCATCTCCTAAATTAGCCATTGCTTCTGAAGGGGGCCAGCCCCTCCACACCTGTGGGTGTTTCTCATCAGGTGGAGACGAGAGACTGAGAAAAGAAATAAGACATGGAGACAAAGTATGGAGGAAGAAAAGTGGGCCCAGGGGACCGGCACTCAACATGCGAGCACCCGCACTGGCTCTGGTCTCTGAGTACCCTCGGTATTTATTGATCATTATTTTTACTATTTTGTTGAGGGGAGTGTGGCAGGACAATAGGGTGATGGTGGGGAGAAGGTCAGCAAGGAAACATGTGAGCAAAGGAATCTGTATTAAGAGTAAGTTCAAGGAAAGGTACTGTGTCTGGTTGTGCGCGTAGGCTAGATTTATGTTTCACTTGACACAAACATCTCAATGTAGCAAAGAGTAACAGAGCAGTATTGCTTCCAGCATATCTCGCCTGCAGCTACAGGGCAGTTTTCTCCTATCTCAGAATAGAACGAACAGTCTGCTTTACACCAAGACATTCCATTCCCAGGGATGAGCAGGAGACAGAAGGCTTCCTCTTGTCTCAACTGCAAAGAGGCCTCCCTCTTTTACTACTCCTCCTCAGCACAGACCCTTCACAGGTGTCGGGCTGGGGGATGTAATGTCTTTCCTTTCCCATGAGGCCATATCTCAGGCTGTCTCAGTGGGGGGAACCTGGCAAAATACCCAGGCTTTCTTGGGCAGAGGTCCCTGCGGCTTTCCGCAGTGCATTGTATCCCTGGTTAATAGAGAATGGAGAAGAGCGATGACTTTTACCAGGCATACTGCCTGCAAACATATTGCTAACAAGGCACATCCTGCACAGCCCTAAATCCATTAAACCTTGATTCAATACAGCACATGTTTCTGTGAGCACCGGGTTGGGGCTAAAGTTACAGATTAACAGCATCTCAAAGCAGAACAATTTTTCTTAGTGCAGATCAAAATGGAGTTTCTTATATCTTCCTTTTCTACATAGACACAGTAACAATCTAATCCTCTTTTTTTCCCCACAGCTTCAGCTAACATTGAAGAATGATGAAGCTCAGTTCCTACATCCTGACAAGCTCTGAGAAAATTTTTCCCAAATTTTTTGTACACCTCACAGGTGTCAGTGCATGTTTACAATCCACGTTTGCATTCTCAAAAGTAAAGTTAAGGTTAGCATTTCTGCAGCAGTGGCATGAGAATTTGATGCTTCACTGCCTCTTGTAATCTTGCAAGAAATTGCGCATAGGGATCCCGCAACCCTTGCATAATATGTAAAAGGGATGTACTGGGACTCCCTCTTCTGGAATTGTGGCCCAGGCATGTTTAGCAGCCTGTGCACACTGCTGATATGGTGTCTGGGAGTGCCAGTTGATGTTCCAGGTTTGAATAAGGGCCATTACCCAATAGCATATCCTCTGTAATGTCTCTGTGTCCAGCATCACTGTTCTGTCTAGCCTGGTCTGCACACATTTCTTGCCAATTTAAATTCCACGTCAGATATGTGCTAGCAGACAAGCAAGTTCGCGCCAAATGTTTTACATCAAAGGGTAAAAGATGCATAGCACCAAACACAGATTCTAGCAATCCTGAAGTGAATGGGCTCTGTATGCTATTATTTACTACATTCGCTTATAATTCCTTCAACAGCTTAAACTCTAGTGGAGTGTGTTCATGAGTAAGCTGCTGTGGATTACTTGGATCATTCCTTATGGAAACAGGAAAAGCACAAGACTCTAAGGGCTCTCCAGCTATGGCAGCAGAGTGGAAAATTCTTTGTATTGGGGTCTCTATTTCTGCTACCAAAGGAGGTGGTACTGATGTTTCTGCAATTGGAGGAGGTGGTATAGGCCAATTTTTATCCTCCCTCTTCTGTTTTTTTATTTTCAATCAGTGCTGTGAGTGAGACAACAGATACTTTCAGATTTTTTGACTCAGCCTGCTGTCCTACAGAATAAGAAGGAGATAATGGTAGAAGTACAGTATGAATTAAATTTCAAGTGGGGAAAACAGAAGAATCAACTTTAAGACCTTTTTGGTGAGCCCATTTTACTCCTTCTCCTGCTCTGTCCCAATTTTCCACATCAAGAGTGCCTGCCTGTGGAAACCATGGGTTATGCATAATAACCTCCTGCAGCATCTTAGTTAATGTCTGAGAGCTAACCTGAGCACCAGTTTGTTTCAAGGAAACTTTAAGCAACTGCACATAATGCTTTTCTTCAATAGACAAATTCTGCCCCACGTTACCCTGATTCAGAAAACTTCCCGTTCCTAGTACTTCTTTAAAGCACTGCTCCCAGTACCTCTTTAGGGCACTGACCTTATATCCGCTGCCGGTAGACTCGCCCAGGGTCCCCGTTCGCCTTGTCAATTTCAGCTTCTCTGCTCCAGCAGACCTTCTTCATTCACATCCTCGAAGTCCCTGTGTTTGGATGCCACTTGTCGAAGTCCTCAGAGTCCCTATTCTGGGGCTCCACTTGTTACCTGCATGGACCTTGGGGGACTGAACAAAGGTTGACAAATGTGGGCATAAAGACAAAAGGCAAAAGAGTATGTTTGGAAGGTGGGGTCAGGGAGCACCTTGCCACTAGTGGGTATGGGACCTGAGCTTTAAACAGCCCTCCGTATTTATTAAGCAAAAGAGATTGCGAGAAGTAGGGGTGGAAGAAGAGGTCAGCTGCTGGGTCCAGTGTAGGCTTGCAAGACTGCATTCCTTGAACAATAGCCTCTAGATGTCCAAGTAGATAACCTCAAGGAGCCTGGCGCCAGGGAGTGACCGCCCTCAGCAAACCTCCTTGTGGCAGGCAGGCACAGTCGTGAGTTTGCCCATATCCTGCATTCATGATAAACAGTTTGCTGTTGGATCATATAGCCTCCAGTGGAATGCTTGGTCAAGATCCCTTTGGCCTTTTCAGCTTCCAACAGATACGATATCTTGAAGGTAGTATACATAGAATTTCTTCTTAAATATCATGGAGATTCTGACTGTACACTGGTTCCATAAGAAAGATATTGATATGAACTCCGGTTAGATGTCAGTATTACTTAAATCTTTCTGATTTGAAGCACGAAGTAGTTGGCAAAAAATTGGAAGACACACCACAGTGGTTCTGCAATCATGTGTCATGATAAAGAGAAAATTGC
>NW_012098410.1:209303-210680 GCF_000951045.1 Mandrillus leucophaeus | reverse complement strand
TTTTTTTTTTTTTGCCATAGGAGCCAGCTGCAAGAGAACAGGTGGCAATCTGCTAAGGGATTTCTAACATACCTTTCTGAGTTTGTTAGAAAGATAGACATAGCTGTTAATTATTTTGAAACATTCTCTGTGCTGCGCTGTTGTCTGTTATCAGATTTGAACTTGGCGTCCACTACTTTTATAGAACAGCATCTTAGTTTTCTTTTCACCTGTCTGAATAGCTTTGATTTAATGTTAAGACTAAAAGACAAATAAAATGAATCTTGCTCCTTCTCTTTCGAAGTAAATTACCTCTGCTCAAATAACTTACTTCAGGAAGCTCTAGGGCATGTGGTAAATTCATTTACATACTCTTAAGAAATGACTAGCTTTCTATTAAAAAAAGAGAAATGATTACCATATTGGTGAAATAATAGAGCACAAAAGACTGATTTACCTCATGTTTTTCTGTCTTTGCAGTTTTCTGACAAATCACAAGACTCCATATATGTTAAACTGGGTACAGCAGTCTCTCGGTGTGTGGAAAGAAAACTTGCTGAGTTAATGATCTGTGGCTGAGCAGGAAAGAAAATGAGGGTAGCATAATGAATAAAGCTAAGGTTCTTTGTTCCTCTCTTTAAGTCACCTCTTTACCCTGAGACCACTCAGACTCATCTAGGCCAAGACCCAGAGAGAGCAAACTGCTTCTGTTTAATTAGTAAAGGTCAAGCTCATTTTATTTTCTTTTGAACCTGTGGCTCCCCATGAAAAGATGAGCTGACCACAGTATAGCCCTCTGGATATGAAAGAGCATAATTATTTTAGATATTCCAAACATGTACAACTTCTGCTTTGATTTTACACTTACTTTGTCCTTTTTTTCCACTTAATTTTCTAGTACACTGCACAGCTATGCACATCTAGATGTGTATAAGAGACAGCCTCTGTCCTCCTCTTCTTTTCCTCACCTTCTCTCCTCCTCCTCCTCCTTTCTTTTTTTTTTCGTCTGACATAGTCTCACTCTTTCACTCAGACTGGAGTCCAGTGGCAAAATAAGAGCTCACTGCAGCCTCAAAATCCTAGGCTCAAGTTACTCTCCTGCCTCAGCATCCCAAGTAGCTAGGACTGCATTCATGCACCACCATGCCCAGCTAATTTTTTAATTTTGTAGAAATAGAGTCTCAGTATGTTGCATAGGCTGATGTCCAACTCATGGGCTCAAGTGATCCTCCCACCTTGGCACCAAAGTGCTGGAATTACAGGCACAACCTCCTCTACCTAACTGTGACTATTATGTTTCATTTTCATGATTTTCTTAACCTTAATTCACTACCTTGAACTAGATATTGTTCAGTAAATTTTTGATTGGGTAACCAGTTTTTGATACATTTAACATTT
>NW_012098410.1:204849-206323 GCF_000951045.1 Mandrillus leucophaeus | reverse complement strand
TTCTGCTTTGATTTTACACTTACTTTGTCCTTTTTTTCCACTTAATTTTCTAGTACACTGCACAGCTATGCTAATTTGGCATGGATGCTAAATATAAGGTCAGAGCATCTCACTTTGGTCTTTACTTGATTGCTTATCACCCTTCCTGAATGCCATTTCTGTTTACTCTATGCATCTGATCTCATGTCGGCACTGCATCCCCTTGGCAGGCTGGTGTTCTTGTTTTTCTGTCTTTCCAAGCAGCTGTTCAATAATTTCATATGACATAATGTAAATGTATTTTCTATTCACGAGGGAAGAAAGTGAGTCCCCCTAATCTCAGGCAATCTTCCATCACAGATTTCTTTTATCCAATGATCAGAAGAAGTTCTGTAGTTTTTGCATTTATAATCTTTGTTGTATAAAGGCATTTTGAGAGAAATTACACAAATATTTATATTTTCCTTTTTTAATCACGTGTCACAATCACAGTACATTTTACAAGTCATTTCAATATTTATTATAAGCCAATGGACCCATTCCCTGGCTTCTCATTCATTGACACCTGCAAATAATCAGTGAAGATAATTAGGCACATGAATAGACATAGCTCTACATAAATTAGTTTGGAAGCATTCTGGTATGGGGTAGATTTGGAAAAATTATGTTTCTATGTTTAATTTTTATATGAGGAAGAAAAACCTCTAGGCTCTAATGCAATTTTTGGTTTGTGCAGCTGATTAAAAACAAAGAGTAAAAGTCAAATATTAAAGTTCTTTGGCTTCAATTTTTGGCACCCAAAGAAATCTCCATGGTTCCTGAATGGAGAACAACATTAACCAGCATGCTCTGGTTCTGTCTATACAATTTCTAACGCTACTTTGACTTGAGGTTTTAAATACCATATGGCAAATTTATAAACACTCTGAGTGAGCAGGTTTTTCTGAGAAATTATATGAGATTACCACCTACCCGAGACTTAGGGAAATCAAAAAAGACATGCATTTTCTGGATGTCTGATTTCTGTTAGTGATTTTTGGAAACTCTGCCAAGAGCTATTTAAGAGTTTTCAAGTTGGTGGCTGGCAAATAAGATCCATATAGAATATAGGCAATATCTATTTCCTAAAGAAGTAATACATAATTGTAGGGATAGATTTTAAAATGTATTTATTGCTTTCTATTAGTTAAAACAATGTTAATCCATTGAAATAATAATTAATTGATGTACTATGTTCAGAGTTATATTTCCAGAACAAACGTGATTTTATCACGTCCTTGATTAAAACTCAGTTTCCTACAGGAAAAATTCTAATCTCCTTATCTTGATATCTCTTTTTTCATGTCCTGGTCTAAAACTGCTTTCTATTTCCATTTTCTATATAGCATTTTGTTTTCTTTTTCATGCACCTTATGTTACAAATTATTATCTAGTGCCTAAGTTGACCATCTTCATTGTGGTTTCTTTATTGTTTTGCCATCTGAATCTTATGTTT
>NW_012098410.1:200923-202058 GCF_000951045.1 Mandrillus leucophaeus | reverse complement strand
AAAGAACTGAAGCAGTGAGTGAATAGGACTATGCAAAATAAAGTATATATATTTTAAATATCCTGGTGTATAGGCACCATTAATAGATATCTTGTATTATGTTCATGAGAGAAAAAAGAATTATACATGTTATGGAAAAAAAACAGGGTTTATTATAAAGTTTTATTACTTAAAGTAGATTAGAATAGAAGAGATCTAGATTCAAGTCAGGTCCAGACTCTGTTCTTCCCTTTTCTCTCCTGCTCTCAATTTTCCGATTTCTTTTTCATAATCTATTCAGCCTTTTTATTCCCCCTCTTGATTCTTTCTGTCTCTACCAGTTGTCCACTTATCTTTGCATTTTCCAGTCCAAATCAATGACAGATATTATTAATTGAAAAGAACCTTCTCACAGGCCACATCAGGGATAAGCATGTGGGGGTCTGCTGATCTCTTCGGTGGTTGGACAATTATAAAGATTGCTCTAGCACCCTTTTCCCAATCAGGAGTCCACAGGCAGGGACACATCTGCTAGAAGGAGATGCTGAGCATTTAGGCCCCTGTGACAGACACATCTAGACGAGTGTTTCTAACATCCAGATTGAAGGGAGAAAGAAAAGTAAGCAGGAAGTTTCTTGCATAATTAATAAAAAGAGACATCACAACTCTTGGAAAAAAGATAAGAAAACAAAAGGTATTGAGTTGTATGGTATTTCCTAATCATGACAATCACAAGATTCTCTATTTATAACATAAAGAATGTTGGAGTGCAGAGCCTGTGTATAGATCTGCCTTTGTTCCCTTTTACTTTTGAACACACTTGAATTTCTCGGGATTAAGCACTAGTAGTGTGAAGAAAAGAGAAAACTTAAGAGAAGCCAGATGCTACTGAAGGATGCATTTGCCCAGTGGGACCCCAGAATGTGGATCTCTTACAAATTTGGATCCAGGATGTTAGTCTCTTTCTCTTTCCAAGTGTAAATCATTTCTATGATTCCTGCTGAGAAAAACTGACTGTGATTATTTGATCTCAAAAAAAAAAAAAAAAATCTGGGCAGACAGGATAAGTTTATGCTGTGTTGGTAGGTGGCCCTAGCAGACTTCATTGTCATGTTAGGACGCTGGGAAAGAGAACTGATTATACTCATTATGATTT
>NW_012098410.1:195229-198702 GCF_000951045.1 Mandrillus leucophaeus | reverse complement strand
ATCTTAGTTCACTGCAACCTATGCCTCCCTGGCTCAAACGATTCTCTTGCCTCAGCCTCAAAAGTAGCTGGGATTACAGGTGCCTACCACCATGCCCAACTAATTTTTGCATTTTTAGTAGAGATGGGGTTTCAACATGTTGGTCAGGTTGGTCTCGAACTCCTGACCTCAGGAGATCCACCCAACTCGGTCTCCCAAAGTGCTGGGATTACAGGCATGAGCTACTGAGCCTGGCCTAAAGTTTAGTTTTTAAAAAACAAATTAACTGTTGAAACATTATCCATTATTCACCTCCTCAACTATGAATTGTATAATCAAAGATAGCTAATGTATCATATATTTGAATCCATTCCCCTGTGCTCTCTGAAGATTCAGGTACGTAGAAAAATCTCAAAATATGGCTGCTTAAAAAAATAATAAATAGAAAAATTAATTATATCTATCCTAGACTTCATGTGTGGACATTTATAACCATAGTATAGTATGTAAAGCACTAAAGCTTTCCTAAATACTAGTTCTGATTTACTCTGAGGTCAGATTTGAGTAATCCCTGGGAGCACATAACATTATGAAATTGCTTTTCGCTAGCACTGTCTTTTGTGACATAAAAACAAACCCTTAGGTTTTTAACCCAGAGCTAAATTTACTTTCATTTACTCTCTGTAACTTCAAAAATGTGAAGAGAGTTTTTATAGCCTATGGTATATAAATGTCAGCAAACTAGAAAGACAGAGAGAAGATAGAGATGAGTAAAAAAGAAATCACTGAAAATATAAAAATAAAGTATGTAGTATTACATATTTTAAAACACTAAGTAAAATTCACATTCTGAGTCATCAAGAAAAAAATCCTGTGTATACCCTTTATTTAAGGAGGAAGAAAAGTCTATGTTTTAAAACCATTTCCTAATAATGGTTAAAGTAAACAAAACCAGCCTGTCTGGAATTTTAAACTGCAAATGTATTTCCAGGCAATTTGTGTGAAATGTCTGTGTTCTGATATGCCAGAGAATTGGGAAAAAACAAACTAGACTTGCATAAATGACTAAGCAGACACTGCTGAAATATCCTGAAGTACAGATATTTCTGAACTTTTACTGGATTCAGGAAGCCACAGGAACTCTGAACCTTTAATGAATTCAGTAAGCAAAATTAAGGCATATTTGTGAAAATATTTAGTTAGACTTGCTTTTAACTCCTACATAGGCTACTAAGGCTCAACATGGAAAAATCTGAGCTCTGGCCATGATGTGACAGGAAACACCCAATAAGTGAATGCAGATGGTTCCATCAACGAGACTATGGCAGAAAGCCTCCTAAAAGACAATAGAAATATCTTTATGGATAACTAAATAAACAACTTGAAAACATGTATTTGTGTTTTTTGACTGGATTAGAACCACTTTGAGGGCAGAGATTGTATGTAATTTGTTCAACATGATATATATCTAATGTCAAGCACAGGATCTTGTACATATCAGAGCCTAAAAAATTATTGAATGAATGAATGAATAAATGAATGACTTGTAGATCAAACTTGCACATTGTTTTTACCATAAAATGTTTATCACTGATAATATCGTGAACCCTAAACACATTGCTCTAATAGGTACTTCATTTTATTTAACTAATGAGCGGTAAATAGAGACATGAAAAGGGATAACACAGTTTGCGGACTTAATTGGAGCAAATATTTGTTTAAGTTGATTTTATAGAAACCATATAGAAATCTGGCAATTGTCTTTTTAATTCTATTCTTCTACATATAATCTCTCTACATTTAATTTACAGAAAGTAATTCTGTCAACTTTGTATTCCAATAACCTGTAATTAAATGAGTCAAGGTCAGAGAATGTTGGAGTGGGAGATGAGAATCAATCCACTGACTTCCAGCTGCAGCTAACTGACCTGCTGCCATTTGGGCACGATCAATTGGGCAGTTGGGGAATAACAATGAAAGAAGCTGATGCAACACACCATAGAGCAGAGGTCAAAGTATTTCTTCTCTGCTCTGCATTTTCTTTGAGAAAAAATTAAAAGTTAAGGATGCTAAAAATTATTGATAGAATTTTTATGCAGGTTCTTAAAATTTAAGGCTCATGAAACTCATAGATAATATATGTCTATTAATTCCAAGGAGCTTAACATGATATTCAAAAAGTCACATCACATAATTTAGTCATATTAAATATAAAAGCAAGTTAGCAGTGAAAATTAGCCATAATCAGTGTTACACAAAGTTGTTACATGCCCTTGAATGAGACATCTTATTCGTCAGTTATTTTCATATGCGATCTTGTAAGTCTCCTTAAAAAGTAACAAAAAAGAGTTAGACATAGATATTTATATGATTTAAAAAATTTGTAAGATAAAACAAATGGCAAAAAGCACATCTAGGGATATTTGTAAGGTCACAGAAGCCAAAATGATGAGGACCAGAGTAACAATTTACTGGAAGAAATGTGCCTGGGTTACTATAAGAACTATTCCAGAGCGTTTGCCTTACCTGCGCCATATTTCTCTACTAAAGGGCTCCTACAGAAACTTAAATTTTAAAGCATTCTCTTGGCAAGTCCAATTACTTCATTCAAAATAGAAGTTCTCTATATACATAAAATTTACTTACACCTGTTTCTCAGAGAAAATTTGGAAAGAGAAAAAAAATGAGAAATGTTACAATAAACAGGCTACTTAAACAATACTATTATAATCTTTTAATATATCTCGTTTCTATCTTTATCTTTTTCCACTTTCTTCTCTGAATATTTAATCATATATTTCTTAATTTTTTACTTTATAATACATTAAGAGATTGTTTTCTTGCTAGCCTATGGTTTAGCTGTTACAACTAAAAGTTGCCAATTATGCTTCTAGCCAAGATGGACTAACAGGAAATATGCAAAACGCCCTACTCGAACTAATGAGAAAACTGGACAGGAGACAGTTTTTTCAACACACTGGAGATAGGCAATTAATGACAGTTATTCCTGAGGGTCTAATAACAATGATATAATCCCTTAAATTCTCAAATTTTTTCAGTATACTGCCTGAGAGAATTTCTGTCTATGGCACAAGGAGAGGAATACACAACACCCCAACTTACTCCTTAAATTGAGAAGATGGACTATGGAGCCTGGGAAGATCAATGCAGTTAGAATTATTAGGGAATGCCAAGTAGGAGAGAGCTGCAGAGACAGAGAACTCTGACGTATCCTCCTCAAATATTCAACTGAATATTGATCAGTATTGAGCTTGGGAAAGGAATCTTCTAAAAAGACTAAAAAAGAAAACTTTGATAAATCAAAAAAGAACTGAAACAGATGTTAGGATTAACAAAAAAGATGATCAACATATGTATTATGACTGTGTCTTCTATATTTCAAATATTAAGTAGTCAAATTGTAAAATATAGACAGATCAAATTCTAAAGACACAAACTTCAAAGTCCAAGATAAAAAACATAGTGGATAAATA
>NW_012098410.1:188463-195179 GCF_000951045.1 Mandrillus leucophaeus | reverse complement strand
AGGTACTTCATTTTATTTAACTAATGAGCGGTAAATAGAGACATGAAAAGGGATAACACAGTTTGCGGACTTAATTGGAGCAAATATTTGTTTAAGTTGATTTTATAGAAACCATATAGAAATCTGGCAATTGTCTTTTTAATTCTATTCTTCTACATATAATCTCTCTACATTTAATTTACAGAAAGTAATTCTGTCAACTTTGTATTCCAATAACCTGTAATTAAATGAGTCAAGGTCAGAGAATGTTGGAGTGGGAGATGAGAATCAATCCACTGACTTCCAGCTGCAGCTAACTGACCTGCTGCCATTTGGGCACGATCAATTGGGCAGTTGGGGAATAACAATGAAAGAAGCTGATGCAACACACCATAGAGCAGAGGTCAAAGTATTTCTTCTCTGCTCTGCATTTTCTTTGAGAAAAAATTAAAAGTTAAGGATGCTAAAAATTATTGATAGAATTTTTATGCAGGTTCTTAAAATTTAAGGCTCATGAAACTCATAGATAATATATGTCTATTAATTCCAAGGAGCTTAACATGATATTCAAAAAGTCACATCACATAATTTAGTCATATTAAATATAAAAGCAAGTTAGCAGTGAAAATTAGCCATAATCAGTGTTACACAAAGTTGTTACATGCCCTTGAATGAGACATCTTATTCGTCAGTTATTTTCATATGCGATCTTGTAAGTCTCCTTAAAAAGTAACAAAAAAGAGTTAGACATAGATATTTATATGATTTAAAAAATTTGTAAGATAAAACAAATGGCAAAAAGCACATCTAGGGATATTTGTAAGGTCACAGAAGCCAAAATGATGAGGACCAGAGTAACAATTTACTGGAAGAAATGTGCCTGGGTTACTATAAGAACTATTCCAGAGCGTTTGCCTTACCTGCGCCATATTTCTCTACTAAAGGGCTCCTACAGAAACTTAAATTTTAAAGCATTCTCTTGGCAAGTCCAATTACTTCATTCAAAATAGAAGTTCTCTATATACATAAAATTTACTTACACCTGTTTCTCAGAGAAAATTTGGAAAGAGAAAAAAAATGAGAAATGTTACAATAAACAGGCTACTTAAACAATACTATTATAATCTTTTAATATATCTCGTTTCTATCTTTATCTTTTTCCACTTTCTTCTCTGAATATTTAATCATATATTTCTTAATTTTTTACTTTATAATACATTAAGAGATTGTTTTCTTGCTAGCCTATGGTTTAGCTGTTACAACTAAAAGTTGCCAATTATGCTTCTAGCCAAGATGGACTAACAGGAAATATGCAAAACGCCCTACTCGAACTAATGAGAAAACTGGACAGGAGACAGTTTTTTCAACACACTGGAGATAGGCAATTAATGACAGTTATTCCTGAGGGTCTAATAACAATGATATAATCCCTTAAATTCTCAAATTTTTTCAGTATACTGCCTGAGAGAATTTCTGTCTATGGCACAAGGAGAGGAATACACAACACCCCAACTTACTCCTTAAATTGAGAAGATGGACTATGGAGCCTGGGAAGATCAATGCAGTTAGAATTATTAGGGAATGCCAAGTAGGAGAGAGCTGCAGAGACAGAGAACTCTGACGTATCCTCCTCAAATATTCAACTGAATATTGATCAGTATTGAGCTTGGGAAAGGAATCTTCTAAAAAGACTAAAAAAGAAAACTTTGATAAATCAAAAAAGAACTGAAACAGATGTTAGGATTAACAAAAAAGATGATCAACATATGTATTATGACTGTGTCTTCTATATTTCAAATATTAAGTAGTCAAATTGTAAAATATAGACAGATCAAATTCTAAAGACACAAACTTCAAAGTCCAAGATAAAAAACATAGTGGATAAATAGTAGCAGATTAGACAGGGCAGAAGAAAATATTAGTGAATCTGAAGACATAGCAATAGAAACCACCAAACTAAAGACCAAAAATAATTTTTTAAAAATGAACAGATTGAAAAACTATTAAAAATGTTGAGCTGAGGGGCAACTTCAAGAAATCTAATATACAAAGGTCCTTGATTTATGATGGGGCTATGTCATGATAAACTCATTGCAAGTGGAAAATGCATTTAATACCCTAATAATCCCTTCTTAGAGTCAAGAAATTTTAAGTCTAACCATCGTAATAAACACAGAAATGCCTGAACTTATGAAGAGGTTACATCCCTATAAACCCATCCTAAAGCTGAAAAATCTTAAATAGAACCATAATAAGTTGGGAACTATCTACACGAATTTGGAGTCCTAAATGAAGATAAAAAAGAAGAGGTGATACAAAAATATTTGAAAAAAAAAAACCAGCTGAAAAAATGTCAAATTTGACAAAAATTATATACTTAGTTCTAAGAAGAATAATGAACCCTGATTACAAGAAAAATGATGTAAACTAAGTCAAGTCATGTTATAACTAATATACTCATAAAATGTGGTAAAAAATTCTTAACATTATACAGAGAAAAAAATGCATGTTACATAAAAAGGAACAGGCATGTCAGCAGATGTTTTGTTGAAAATAATGGTATAGTCAAGCAACATCTTTAAAATAATAAGAAAGAACATTGCCAACTTAGAGTTTTTTACTCAGTTAAAAAAATTTCAAAATTGAAGGCAAAATAATAACTTTATTAAACAAAAGATGCAGGAATTTATTGAGCAAAGACTACACTAGAAGACATAATAAGGAAGTTTATAAAGTTAAAAGAAAAATGATACTAGATGAAAATACAGACTTACCATGCTGCTATAAAGGCACATGCACACGTATGTTTGTTGCGGCATTATTCACAATAGCAAAGACTTGGAATCAACCCAAATGTCCATCAGTGACAGACTGGATTAAGAAAATGTGGCACATATACACCATGGAATACTATGCAGCCATAAAAAAGGATAAGTTCGTGTCCTTTGTAGGGACATGGATGCAGCTGGAAACCATCATTGTCAGCAATCTATCGCAAGAACAGAAAATCAAATACCGCATGTTCTCACTCATAGGTGGGAACTGAACAATGAGATCACTTGGACACAGGAAGGGGATCATCACACACTTGGTCCTATTGTGGGGAGCGGGGAGGGAGGAGGGATAGCATTAGGAGATATACGTAATGTAAATGATGAGTTAATGGGTGCAGCACATCAACATGGCACATGTATACATATGTAACAAACCTGCACGTTGTGCACATGTATCCTAGAACTTAAAGTATAATAAAAAAAGAAAATACAGACTTACACAAACAACAAAGAACCACAAAAATGCTAATCACATGAATAATTACAAGCATCTTTCTTATTTTAAAGCTCTTTAAAAAATAGTTGACCATTTAAAGTGACATAAGCAAATATGGTGGAGTAAGGAAGTTCAAAAGTCTGTTACTCCATAAAAGCAAGCAGAAAGTTGCCAGAATCAACTTTTTTGGAGCTCTGGAAAAGTACCAACGTCTGAAGCAATCATGGAATGCTGAATAAAACAAAAATAAAACCAAAAACAGCTGTGTATCAGAAAGAACAGTGAGGTTTGTGGTGTTTTAAGTAATCCTAGTCCCCTGCACCTCTTCCCCACTCAGCAGTGGCCCTGAATATTGTCCTCCAACAACTCACATTCTTGGTATAGGTACTGGGAGAAACATGCCAGATTTAATTTGTAAGGAATTTTGACCTTTCTTTTTTTTTTTTTTTTTTTTTTTTTAATCTACCTGGTCCCTGTAGAATCAGTTTAAGAGTTTATATTTATCTTTCCTTACTTGGAACTCTCTTGATGTTGAGTCAGCTACCAAGGGGTATTTGGAAGAAGCATTTATAGGGAAATATATTATTCATTGTTGCCTGGTTCAATGGATAACAGTTGGAGCAAAGCATAGATTAACCAAAAGCTTAGGAGAAAGACTGAAAATGAGATGCTTTGGGGCATAAGAATTTTGAAAAGATCTAAGACATTTATGGGAATTGAGAAGGCAAAAAATATGCCCAAGTCTGTGCACATGCTTTGCAAATATCTTAGAAGGTCTTGGTCTCAACTCTGGCTGACCTTAAGGTTTCACACAAGCAGAAAGTAAAGGCTAAGACAGAGTTTTGAACTACCTGGCTAAGTGTTCACTGTGTGTCCCAGTACATGCAGAGAAGCAATTTACAGAAAGTGTGAGTTTGGTTTTTGTTTGTTTTGGTTTCAGGCATTCAGGAAAATTTCTGTCCAATAACAAGCTGATCATTAACTTAAAAGAACAGATACTTTAGTGAATACATAAAATAATGAATACAGCCTTCACAACATTTGTTCATGAAATGTCTCTGAATAAACAAGAAGCAAAAAATGAAACAATTGTTGGAAGAAACCTTGGGACAGAGGGAATCTTAATTCGAGAGTGTCCACATTATTATATCCCAAATGTTCAGTTTTTAACAACAACAACAACAAAACATGCAAAGGAAGAAGAATTTATGGGCACTACACAAGGAAGAAAAGCAATTAATAGAAACTTTCCATTAGGAAGCCCAAGTATTGGACTTTTTAGACAAAGATTTTTAAATCAACTATATTAAACATGTTTTAAAAAGCTAAAGGAAACCATATTTGAATAACTAAATGAAGCCATAAAAATAATCTTATCAAATAGAGAATATCAATAAGGAAATGAAAATTTCAAAAGAGAGTCCAGAAATAAACTCATATTATCTGTTGCTAATCGATTTTTGACAACGCTGCTAAGTTCATTCAACGGGGTAAGAACAGTCCATTCAACAAATGGTGCTGGAATGGTTGGATTTTACATGCAAGAGATGAAATTGGAACCCTACCTCAAACCATATGTTAAAAATTATCTCAAAATTGATTAATGACATATATATAAAAGGGGTAAATCTGAACGACTTTGAATTTGTCAGTGGAAATTCTAGACACCAGAATAATGCTCAGCAACAACAACAACAAAAATAGGTAAATTAGATAAATTAGACTCAATATCAATGAAAAATTATTGTGCATAAAACAACTTTATCAAAAAATAAAAATATTACCTATATAATCCAAGGAAATACTTGTGAATCATACATCAAAAAAGGGCTTACTATGTGAGTAACTCTTACATCTCAATTAGAAAATAATCAAATTAAAACCACGGGAAAAGTACTTGAATAGACATTTCTCCAGTGAAGCTATTCAAATGGCCAATAAACACATGGAAAGATGCTCAATATCATTAGTTATTAGGGAAATGGAAATACAATAGTAGTATAGTGCAGTAGTACAATAAGTTACTACTTAACCACTACTAGGTTGTCTATAATTTAAAAGAATGAATGAAAAATTACAAATGTTGTTAAAGATGTAGAAAATTTGGAATTGTTCTACATTGTTGGTGGGAATGTAAAATGGTGCAGCCACCATGAAAAAAGTTTGGTGGTTTTCAAAAAACTAGAGACAGAAGTACCACTTGATATAACAATTTTACTCCTAAGTATATTCCAAAAAGAATTGAAGAAAGAGATTGAAACAGACACTTGTACACCAATGTTTATTGTAACACTATATACAAGAGGCAGATTGTAGAAAAAACTCATGTCCATAAACAGAAAAATTGATAAATATAATATGACACATACAAACAATGGATTATTATTCAGCTGTAGAAAGAAATCATGCACTGGTTAAGGTAACTCCATAGGTGAATCTAAAAGTCATTATTAATGAGTTTCTTATTTGTAATTCTTTTTGTTTCCAATCTGACTTATAAGGCAGCTGCATAAAACAATAATTATACATCTCTATTAATGGATGCTGTATAAGGATTTAATTTGTGACAATGACAACAAAAAATGCAGTTGTAGCTATACAAATAAAAGGCTTCCATACCATCCAAATTAAGTTCAGAATTAACATTATTCTTATTAGTAATTATATTAAACATAAATAGATTATTCAATTGAAGGCAGAGTTTGGCAGGATAGATAAGAAGACATGAACCAAACTATATGCTTTCTACAAGAGACATTCTTTGGATTCAAACACAAATCGATACACAGTAAAAGGATAGAACAATATTTCCTGAAAAGATCAACCAAAAGAGTGTAGGTGTGGCAATATTATTATCAAACAAACAGACTTTAAGATTTTATACAGACAAAGGATATTATATAATGATTAAAGAGCCAACCAGGAACAACAAATACCAATTATAAACATATATGCATCTGATAAGATAGACCCAAAATTTATTAAGTAAATACTGGCAGTGCTTCAATAATGGATAACAGAACTGAACAGATTATAAGCAAGAAAATAAAAGACTTCAGCAACATTAAAAATTAACTATACCAAATAGGCAACTACTGAACACTACACACAGGAATAACAAAATATACATTGTTTTCAACTGTGCATGAAACATTCTCTGGGATAGACCATTTCTTTGGCTACAAAACAAGTCTCAAAAAGCTCAAATAGATTTAAATTATTCAATACAATTTCTCTGAATAAGGTAGAATTAAATTAGAAATAACAGAAGAAAATTAGAAAAATTTACAAATCTGTTGAAATTAAATATTACATTCTTAAATAGTCAATAATCAAAGAAGAAATCATAAAGTAAATTAGAAAAATACTTTGAGACAATAAAAATCAAAATATAACATATGAAAATATATGGGGTGCAGCAACAGTAGTTACTCAAGCAGAAACACTTACCTTTAGTATTATAACCC
>NW_012098410.1:184162-185738 GCF_000951045.1 Mandrillus leucophaeus | reverse complement strand
AGAAAGAAAGAAAGAAAGAAAGAAAGAAAGAAAGAAAGAAAGAAAGAAAGAAAGAAAGAAAAGTGAAGCAATATTTGAAAGGCTAGTGACTGAAATTTCCTCAAACTAACATTAGACATCAAACCACAGATCCCAGAAGCTCAGAGAACAAGTGGGATAAATGCCAAAAAACAAAAACCAAAAAAACCACCATTTTTTAATTAAAAAAGCAACTAAAAATGACCTAAAGGCATATTATATTGAAATTTCAGTGTCATAAAAATGTCTTGAAAGAAGCCAGAGGAAAATAAAATTCTATCTCTAGAGGAGCAAAGTTAAGAATTATGTCTGGGTTTACCTCAGAACTATGCAAGCAAGGAGAGATTGATTTAGATGGAAATATTTAAAGTGTTGAGGAAAAATAACTCTTCAATCTAAATTCTGTGCCCTGCAAAAATTATTCTTCAAGAGTGAAGATAAAATAAATGCTTTCTCAGAAAAACAACAAAAAAAGAGAGTTTATTGACAGTAGACCTCCCTTGCAAGAAATGTTAAAATAATTTCATTTGAGAGAAAGAACATGATATAGGTCAGAAACTTAGAAATATGTAAAGAAAAGAAGGATATCAGAAAATGAGTAAATGTATAACCAACATTTGAGAAAGCCATTGTACAAAAGCTGTATATAACAAAGGAATAAACAGAAGTGTGATCCTCTGAAAGCATCCAGAATTGAAGCCAAATTATCATGTATTAACATAATATACATCACAGTGACACTTTCATGTGGTGAGGGAAAGTCCTAGCCAAATGAAAGTAAAATGAAATATAGGTGATGGCTTCTCCAGATGAGGAAGAGTCAGCACACACACACATATGCAAGCACACACCACCCCTGCTCCCTGCCCTGCCAATAAGCAGTATTTCAATACTCCCAAAGAATCATACTAACCCTCCAGCAATGGATCATAAACAAAATAAAAATTCTGAAATGACAGATATTTTAGTTCATTCTCATTCTGCTAATAAAGACATATCTGAGACTAGGTAATTTTTAAAGGAAAGAGGTTTAATGGACTCACAGTTCCACATGGCTGGGGAGATCTCACAATTATGGCAGAAGGCAAAGGGATGTCTTACATGACAACAGGCAAAAACAGCTTTTGCAGGAAAACTCCCATTTATGAAACTATCAGCTCTCAAGAGACATATTTACTACTATGAGAACAGTATGGGGGAAAACGCTCCCATAATTCAATTATCTCCACATGGCTCTGCCCTTGTCACATGGGGATTATTATAATTCAAGGTGAGATTTGGGTGGGGGAACACAGCCAAACAATATCAATAGGCAAATAATTCCAAATATAGATTATAAGGAACTCCTTTAGATCCAAGAGAAAATAGAAAAAAAAAAAAGAAAAACCATAGAAATCAGAGAAATAATTCAGAATATGAATTAAAACTTTACTAAAAGGATAGAAAAAGTCAATTAAACCATTTGGAAATAAAAATTCATTGAAAGAATTATAAAATATAGTTAAAATATTGTAAAAAGGCAAAATTAAGCAGAAGAAAAAATTTCAGAGCTTTAAGA
>NW_012098410.1:180422-182997 GCF_000951045.1 Mandrillus leucophaeus | reverse complement strand
GCATAACTTGATAGAAAGTAGGAAATCAGTAGAGAAGATCATTGAGATAGAAATTTGGTTCTTTTAATAAAAATCAATAAAATTGAGGAACTTCGGCAAGAATGACCAAGAAAAAAAGAGAGACAACTAAATCTATTAAAATCAGTACTGAAAGTGGAACACCACTACTAGCCTAACTGCAATAAAATGGATTGTAAAAGAGAGGCTGAGGCAGGAGGATCACTTGAAGTCAGAAGTTTGAGACCAGCCTGGAAATAGAGTGAGACCCCATCTCTCTTTCTCTAAAAAATAAAAAGGGGGGGGGGTTATAAAATAATACTATGAATAATTTTATGACAAAAGATTAGATAACCTATATGAAATGGAAAAATTCCTAGAAACCAAATCTGATTCAAGGAGAAATAGAAAGTATGAATAAGTAAAAAGTTTACATTAGTAATTAACAACAACAACAAAAAAACAAAAGCCAACAACTAGGACCAAGGACAGAACCAGATAGTTTCACTTAGGAATTCTGCCAAACTTTAAAGAAGATTTAACACCCATCCTTTTCAAACTTGTCCAAGAAATAGAAGAGGAGAGAACATCTTCTAATTCATTTCTTTGAGGTCAACATTACCAAAGCCAACACAAGACGTTATAAGAAAAGAAAGCTAATGACCAATATAGCCTATAAATAAACATGAAAAACTCCCTATCAAGATATCAGCAAACAAAATCCAACAGCATTTTAAGAAGATTATATATCATGTCCAAGTAGGATATTTTAAAAAAAAAAAGCATTTGACAAAATTCAGTGTTTCCATGATAAAAACACTTTAAAAACTAGGAATGGAAAGGAATTTCCTCAGTGTGATAAAGAGTATGTACAAACCTGAAAATGAACGCTTTCTCTCTGTTATGGACTTAATTGTTTTCCCCTAAAATGTGTATGTTGAAGCTCTAAACCTCAGTGTGACTTTATTTGAAGATAGGGTCTTTAGGGATGTAATCAAGTTGTTAAATGAGGTCAGCAGTGAGGTTCTCATCCATCCAATATGACTAGCATCCTTAGAAAACAAAGAAAAAGACACCAAAGATCTCTTTCCCTTCATGTGAGCAGAGAGTGAGAACTTAGGATGAAGGTGTTCATTTAAAAGCCAGGAAAAGAGTCCTCACCTGAAGCCAAATTTGCCAGCATACTGATTGTAGACTTCTAGCGTCAAGAACTGGGAGATGATAAATGTCTGTTGAGTAAGCCACCCAGTCTGTAGTATTTTGTTATGGCAGTTAGAGAAGACTAATATGCCCTTTAGTTATCACGACAATACAAGAAGAATGTCTGCTCTTGCTTTTCTCCTCGAGATTGCACTGGAAGTTCTAGTCAGTAAAATTATGTAAGAAAAAGAAATAAAAGGCATTCAAGGCTTCTGGTTTCCTATGCAAGAAGCTTGAAAGTTGTCACTCCATTCTTAAAATAAGCAAAAAGCAAAAAATAAAGGTAAAATAACTGAAAAAAATCAACAACTCTTCTTAAATCCATAAGAGAAATTTGGTTCCAGGGCAAACCATTGTCCCCAAAATTGGAGAGAGTGATAAATGAATACAGAGAATCACAGCTTAATGGAGCAGAAACCCAGAAGCTGAAACCCCTGCAGGAACCAATGCCAGAATAGGAAAACGTGAACTTTAATTGATGAATTGCTGCAGGTCCAGCATTAATAAATCTGAGAAACAAGAACTCCAGGAAGATTGAAGGTGGAGATGTGGCCTTTGTACTTTTTTGAGTTTTACCTTCAGGAGCACTACCAGGTTCTCACAGTGAATATCAGAAACAGTACAATACTTCTTAGAGCAGGCCAACAAGAAAAGAAATTATTTTGAAATATATTAAACCATTCTGTTCTTCTTATGTTCTTCTCTCAGGAGAAGTTATTTAACCAGATATCAACCTGATTGGGTTTTATTAGAGCCTACCTGCTCCCAGGGAACCAAAGTACCCATCTCTAGCTGGCTCTAGACTTCCACTTAGGAGGAGGAAAATACTCAACTTGAGCCCACTCTAGGTATCCTATCCTACCTAATGGAGAGAAGGAAAAAGACATGAGAAGCACACATGAAGTTCACGGTTCAGAAACACAAGCATACTAATAGACTGAGACCTAATCATAAGACTGCAGAATGCTTCCCCTATCCCCAAATATTACCACTACATTACTAAAGGTTTACCTACACCAGATCTTTTTTAAAATAACGAATAAAATATACAGTATGAAAAAACAGATTGGCAATTTAAACAGAGAGATGCTGGATACAAATAATAAATATCTCTGAGGGGATTATTAGTAGCCTGGACACAGCTGAGGAAAAATATCTGAGCTTGAGGATGTGTCAAAAGAAACCTCCAAAATTAAAAGTAAAGTAAAAAGAAAGACTGAGGAAAACAGAAAATCAAGAAATGTGAGCTAACTACAAAAGGTATAACATATGTATAAACATGCGCTTAATAAGAGCCATAGGAGGAGAAGAAAAGAAAGAAAGAAAGAAAGAAAGAAAGAAAGAAAGAAAGAAAGAAAGAAAGAAAGAAAGAAAGAAA
>NW_012098410.1:146787-179092 GCF_000951045.1 Mandrillus leucophaeus | reverse complement strand
AAAAACCATAGAAATCAGAGAAATAATTCAGAATATGAATTAAAACTTTACTAAAAGGATAGAAAAAGTCAATTAAACCATTTGGAAATAAAAATTCATTGAAAGAATTATAAAATATAGTTAAAATATTGTAAAAAGGCAAAATTAAGCAGAAGAAAAAATTTCAGAGCTTTAAGATTGATCTTTTGAATTAGCATAGACAAAAATAAAGAAAATATAATTTTAGAAAATGAAGAAAGCCTTCAAGTAATATAAGATTATGTAAAGTGACCAAACCCATGAATAATAGGCATTCCTGAGGGAGAAGAAAATGTAAAAAGCTTGGGAAACACATTTTAGTGAATAATTTAAGAAAACTTTTCTAGTTTAGCTAGAGAATAAAACATGCAATACAAGAAATTCAGAGACACATGGGAGAGACTGCAAGATGAACCTTATCAAGGAATAGTCATCAAACTATCCAAAGTCAACATGATAAAAAAAAAATCCTAAAAGCAGCAACAGAGAAGCATCTAACTACTTATAAAGGAAACTCCATCAGACTGATGAAGGATCCTTGAGCAGAAACCTTATAAGTCAGAAGTGAATGGAAGTGTATATTCAGCCTTCTTAAGGAAAACAAACAAACAAACAAACAAACAAACAAAACCCAATAATTGTCTTTTCTGCCAAACTAAGTTTCATAAGTCAAGGAGAAATAAGGCCTTTCCCAGAGAAGCAAATGCTAAGGAAATTCATCACCACTAGATCAGCCCTACAAGATATGCTCAAAGAAGTTCTAAATATGGAAATAAAAGGACAGTAGTCACCACTATAAAAGCACACAAAAGTACAATTGTATCCTATAATGCAGTTACACAACTGAGGCTACAAATAAGTAACAATACTATGACAGGCACAGAATCTCACATATCAATATTAATCTTGAAAGTAAATAGCTTAAATGCTTCATTTAAAAGAGATAGGCTGGCACTGGATTAAAAAACAAGATCCAACATTGGCTTTCTACAAGAGACTTACCTAAAGGGGAAAGACATCCATACATTCAAAGGGGTGAAAAAAGATACACCATGCAAATGGGAAACAAAAATGAGCAGAAATAGCTATACTTATATTAAACAAAACAAACTTAAATAAAAAACTTAAAAAAGGACAAAGAAGGTCATAAAGGATCCAATTCAACAAGAAGATATAAGTATCATAAATATATATGCACCCAACATCAGAACACCCAGATCCATAAAACAAACACTTTCAGAGCTAATAAAAGAGAAGAACAGCAGTACAATAATAGTGGGGGGCTTTAGTACCTCCTTGACAGCACTAGACAGATCACTGAGGCATAAAATCAACAAAGAAATGCTAGACTTAAACTGGACTTGAGGCCAAATGTACCTAACAGACACTACAGAACATTCTACCCAACAGTAGAATACATGTTTTTCTTATCTTTACACAGAGCATTCTCAAAAATGTGCCATATTCTTGGCCATAAAACAAATCTCAATAAGTTCTAAAAATCAAAATAATATCAAGTATCTTCTTGGAACAGAGTGGAATAAAAGTAGAAGTCAAAACCAAGAAGAAGCCTCACAACTATACAAATACATCGAAATTAAACAACTTGTTCTTGAACCATCTTTGGTTAAATAATGAAATTAAGGCAAAATTAAAAAAAATGAAACAAATGAAAATACAGACACAGCATACCCAAATCTCTGAGATATAACAAAATATAAGAGGAAACTTCATAGCACTAAATGCCTACATCAAAGGGATAGGAAGATCTCAAGTTAACAACCTAACATATCAGCTCAAAGAACTAGAAAAACAAAGCCAAACCAACCTCAAATCTAGCAGAAGAAAATAAATAATAAAGATTAGAGCAGAACCAAATGAGATTGAAACCACAAAATAAAAACCAGCATAAAGGATCAATGATATTAATAGTTTGTTATTTGAAAAGATAAATAAAATGGTTTGATCTCTAGCTAGTTTAACCAAGAAAAAGAGAAAGAAGATTCAAATACGTACTATCAGAAATGGTAAATGTGATGTTATAACGATACCACAGAAATATGAAAGATCATCAGAAACCATCATGGGCATCTTTAGGTGCACAACTAGGAAACCTAGAGGAAGTGGACAAATTGCTGCAAACATGCAGCCTCCTAAGACTGAACAAGGGAGAAACAGAATCCAGAACAGACCAATAATGAGTAATGAGATTAAGTTAGTAATAAAAATGTCTTCCACAGAAACAATAAAAAGTCCAGGTCCAAATGGATTCACAGCCAAATTTGACTAGACATACAAAGAAAAACTGGTAAGAATCTTAGTGAAACTATTCCAAAAAAATGAGGAAGAAAAATTTCTCTATAACTCATTCTACAAAACCTGTATCATCTTGATTTCAAAATCAGGCAAAGACACAACAGCAACTAAAAACTACAGGCCAATATCCCTAATGAACATAGATGAGAAAATAGCAAAATACTAGCAAATCAAAACCATTGAGGACTGAACTCTGATTTTTTTTTTCTCATCCAAATTCCTGTCTAAGGGACCTGGGGAGTCATGCCCTGCAAATCATAAATTCTCATCAGATGAATTTTATTTGACTCTATATATTTGACTTACTTTCCAACCTGACTCTGGCATAACATTATGAGACAAGGAAGAAAATCAAAATATTTTATCCCAAATCATGTTTCTTTGCCATATTTTGAAATGACCCTGCAGAACTCTTCTTTGTGGGGGAAAATTTGCATATGTAAAGAATCTCTATTAAACATAGCTAGATCTTTTTCTTCTAGACCCTCCCAATCCTAAAGAGATTAACTAAGATCTAAAAAGGAAATATTTGTCAGCTATCAAGGGAAGCCATTATAAGAGTTCAAAAGAACTTTGATCTCCATTATCTTTATCTTAACCTGAACATTCCCTCTCTATCAATCCCAGGTCTTTAGACAAATTCAACCAATTGTCAACCAGAAAATGTTTAAATTCCCCTATAGCCTGGAAGCCCCCACACTTTGAGTTTTCTTGCCTTTCTGGACTAAACCAATATATTTCTTAAATGTGTTTGATTGATGTCTCATGCTTCTCTAAAATGTATAAAACCAAGCTGTGCCTAGACAACCTTGGGCACATGTTCTTGGGACCTCCTGAGGGCTGTATCATGGGCCATGGTCACTCATGTTTGGCTCAGAATAAATCTCTTCAAATATTTTACAGAGTTTGACTCTTCATTGACACCATAAGCACATCAAAAAGATAATACACCACAATCAAGTAAGTCTTATTTCAGGAATGCAAAGAAGGTTCAACATTTGGAAATCAATACATGTATTTCATCATATAAATAGAATAAAAATAAAACTATATTATCGTTGCAATAGATGCAGAGAAAGTTTTTGATAAAATCCAACAACCCTTCATGGTAAAAAACCTCAACAGGCTAGGCATTGAAGAAACATACCTCAAAATAATAAAAGGCATATACTATAAGCCCATAGCCCACATCACACTGAATAGGGAAAGGTTTAAATCATTCCTCGTTAGAACTGAAACAAGAGAAAGATGTCCATTTTCACCACTCCTATTCAACACAGTACTGGAAGTCCTTGCCCAAGCAATCAAGCAAGGGAAAATTTAAAATGCATTTCTCTGTAGAGAAAACTCTGTAGACTCCCGCAAAAGACACTTAAATTTGATAAATTACTTTGGCAAAGTTTCAGGATACAAAATCAATATATAAAAATAAGTAGCATTTATATACATCAATAACATTCAATGTGAGAACCAAATCAAGAACTCAATCCCATTTATAATAGCTACAAAAGATAATGAATATCTAAAAACACATCTAACCAAAAAGGTGAAAGATCTCTGTAAGAACTACAAGACATTAGTGATAGAATGTAGATGACACAAACAAATGGAAAAACATTTCATGCTTATGAATTGGAAGAATTAATATCATTAAAAAGACCATAGTTCACAAAGCAATCTAGATTCAATGTCATTTCTATGACATTACTAATGTGATTTTTCACAGAATTAGAAAACGCAACCCTAAAATTTATATGAAACCAGGAGAGAGACTGAATGGCAAAGCAATCCAAAGAGGGGGAAAATAAACTGTAGATATCACATTTCCTAACTTCAATTTTACTATAAGTCTATAGTAACAAAAACAGTGTAGAACTGGTACAGAAATAGACACATAGATCAATGGAATAAAATAGAGAACCCAGAGAGAAAGCCACTTACTTACAACCAACTGATCTTTGACAAAATCAGCGAACATATACAATGTGGAAAGGACACCTTACCGGGTGCTGAAGAAATTGGATTACCACATGCAGAAGAATGAAACTGGGTTCTATCTCTCATCATACTCCCAAATTAACTGTTGTTGGATTAAATACTTAAATATAAGACCTGAAACTATAATAATCCTAGAAAAAATCCTAGGAAAAGCTCTTCTAGCCACTGACCTGGGCAAAGAACCTATGAGTAAGATCTCAAAAGGATATGCAAAAGTAGACAAAGGGGATTTAATTTATTTAAGAAGCTTCTGCACAACAAAAGATGTAATCAGCAGAGAAAACAGACACCTAAAAAATGGCAGAAAATATTTATGAACCATGCAGTGACAAAGGACTAATAGCCAGACTCTACAAAGAACTCAAGAAACAACTCAATAAGAAAAAAAAATCCCATTAAATGTGGACAAACAATATGAACAGACGTTTCTCAGAAGAAATACACGTGGCCAAGAAACCTATGAAAAAAATGCTCAACATCACTAATCATCACAGAAATGCAAATTAAAACTACAGTGAGTTACCACCTCACACCAGTCAGAATGGCTATTATCAAAAATGTAAAAACTACAGATACTGGCAAGGATGCAGAATAAAAGTGAATGCTTATATACTTTTGATGGAGTTGTAACTTACTACGACCTTTATGCAATACAGTATGAAGATTTCTGAAAGATCTAAAAATGGAACCACCGTCCAACCCAGGACTCCCGCTACTGGGTATCCACCTAATAAAAAAGCAATTGTTATGTCCAAAAGATGCCTGAACTCATATGCTTATCACAGCACTATCCTCAATAGCAAAGTCATGGAAATGACTGTAGTATCCATCAATAGATGACTGGATAAAGAAAATGTGAGATATATTTATATATATATGTGTGTGTGTGTCACGGAATACTACACAGGCACGAAAAGAATGAAATCATGTCTTTTGCAACATGTATGGATCTGGAGGCCATTATCCTGGGTGAAATAACTTAAAAACAGAAAATAAAATGCTACATCTTCTCACTCGTAAGTGGGAGCTAAACAATGTGTACACAGGGATGTATAAAGTTGAGTAATAGACACTGGGGATGCCAAAAGAGGGGATTCTAGGAGGCGCTGAGGGTTGAAAAATTACCCATTGGGTACAATGTTTACTATTCAGGTGATGGTTACACTAGGAGCCCAGACATCACCACTATGTAGTATATCCATGTAACAAACCTGCACATATATACTTTGAATCTGTAAAAATAAAAAATAAAAAAGAAACAAAAATGACAAACAGCAAGTGATGCTAATTTTCTCCTTCAAGGATCTCATACTTCAGTGTGGAAAATACATTAATAAACAAATAATTGTATATTTTGATGTATGTATTATACACACAATTATTTACATTTAGTTATCTGTTATTCTAGAAATTAACTATCAAAAAGAATTGCCTAACTTGCCTAATACCAGGTTAGGCCATGTTCTTGGAAAAATTGGAAACAGGTTCAGAAATATGAAAACAAAGATTTCCTTTTACCAAATATATGTGGACCCCATGATTGTTAGTCCTTTATAAAATATGCTCTTAAAAAGGCAGAAGATCATCAACAGGTTTGAGCATGTTGTCATGTGGAAAACAGCATCCAGTTCATTTATCTCTTCAACAGATATTTATTGGGAAGCTACTATGTGCCTTAAATAAATGCAGTCATTCACTTAGATAAAAATAATAAATATATTGTACTCAGAGTATAACTATTCTGCTGAGGAGTTAAATTAAAAGATAAATCCGATTTTCAGTGGTTCTTAAACTAATAACCATTAAAAATAATGTCTGTTATTTTACCTCTGCTTTATGTTATACTGTTCAGTTGTGTACAACTGAATTATAAACTGAAAGGTGTTTGTAGAATTTTGTTCATATTTATGGTATTTTAAACTCTTTTCGTTATTAAGAAACAATTTTTCCCATGTCTGAGTGATAATATAATGGAAAATATTTTGTATATTAATGGTTTTATTTGAGATATTTTCAAATATCATCTTATATTGTCTTAGAACCTTATTGAGTCCGTGGGCCAATACTCAACATTTATATTTTTCTATTAATCAATCATCTTATCGATTATTACATACACCATATTTCCTAATTTTAAAATTTTTGTTTAGGCTGTCCCTCCCACCTTGATAGCTTTTCAGTGGATCCAGAGACCTTCTAATCTATAGGGTTAGGAGCACATATTCAACATGGTTCATAAATACTTCTTGAAAATTCAAGCTCATAATGCTTATATTTATTTTGAATTCCTATTTTATAGTGAAAATTATAGTCAAACTATACATAATCTTGTGATAATTTTGTATTAAAGAGTTGATGACTCATCTAGATTGGAAATGTTAAGTTATTTACAGATCAGTTAACAATATCAGTATTTATTAATTATATATTAATTAATATTTCCATGTCAAGGTATACTTTTTTGATATTAATGACAATCTAGATTTTTTTATGTTCTAAGTAAAAGCACAATTTTAAAAAATTATCTTATTTATTTTCTTCGGTTTTATTGTAAGGCATGACAATATATCTCAGCTTGATTATTTTATTATTATACAACATATGTCCACAATGTATGATTATTATGACAGGTTTCAGATTGTAGCTTGTATTATTCCAGCAACATGACTAATGAACCTGTCAACTTTTAACATTAAAAGTTTGTGAGCCTGTTGAACTATTGGTGGTTGAATTGAAAGATGATTTAATAAATAATCTTGGCACATAAAAAAGGAATATAAATGCAAATTCAAAATATGAACTTCACATATATATTCATTTACATATAGAATATAAACACAAAAGCACATTACACACACACACAAGCCCAAGCTTCAACATACCCAGTAGATTCAGTGACACATTATATATAGATAATTTCAAAAGGATTAATAAGTGTATTTAGTTTTAAAATAAAAGTGAATATCTTTATACTTATATCTCTATAAATTCAAAATTATGCAGGAATTTGTTCAACAGTTATATACCACTTATAAAAGAATAATCATTCATGGATCTTTCTGAGAAATACTTCTCAGAAAGTATTTATATTATATTAATTTATAAAATCTATATTTTTAGTTATAAGGATTAGCATTGATTTATCTCATAACATATTAATAATGTTTCCTTAATAACATTTCACATAATCTGTATTTGAAATTTTTTTTTTTTGTCCATGAATGATTTTTCATGGGATAATAAAGCAAACATTTATTCAGCATGTAATGTGTACAAAAGATTCTTGGGTATATAAGAAACATAAGAACATTTTAAGCATTGAGGGGAGATATATTTTGAAAAATAAGAAACACTACAAATTAATTAAAATTCTATTTATAGCATGGATTTTCCATACTCAGATTGAAGAGCTGTGATAATGTTTCTACCATGTAAATATAAGCTTTCCAAATGTAATAGAAAACAAAATATATTAGTATTACATACTTAGCCTCAATAATTTATTATAAATATCTTAATTTAGGTCAAGCACAGTCTTGAATTCCACATTGCAAATATATTATTCTTTTAAAAATTTCTCAAAACTTCCACATTCAAAGCATAAAGAATGCAATAATAAAATCAGCAGCTATTGAACCATAGTGTACATTGGGTTTATGTATTCTGAAATCTTTATGACTGGCTTATGGTTATCATGAAGGAAATGTGCTTGCATTGCACAAAATATTTATACTTAATTCCTGCCAAATCACTTTTGAAACTTATAATGTATGACTCACTTGCAAAACATTGAGTGCTATAGAACTTCAAAGGTATTTGAAAGTGAGTCATTGAGAACAGCAGTTCAGCAAAGAGTACATGATATGCTGTTCCCTGTGGCTCAATCAAATACTGGATAAAGTCTCAAAGGCTGAGGCTAGATGTTGAATACCTAGAGTAGAACACTGTGACATTAAGCTCAATTATAAGCCAAGTTCTATATTTTTTACCTTCTGGCAAAACTATTTCAGTGCCAGTCACCATTAATTCTTTCCGAAACTGTAAAAAAATCTGCTGAAAATTCTCGAACAATATAAATTTCTTTGAAAAGATTGACAAGGTCATATCACATTATGATTTAGAACTGAATGATTTAAGCCTTTGCATTTTCATGAACTTCTAGTAGTTGACGAGAACACACTGATATGATTGAAGTGTTGTAAGCGAAATAAAAATCTTGCGGTGCTGGGAAAGGAGTGATTTATGTATTAACTATTTCCAGGCTTTCATGACTATTGTAAAGATTTTGATTAACATTACAAAATAAATGAAGGCTATTTTTTTTTAATAGCAGAAAATACTATCTTCTTAGTAGCAGAAAGTATTTGACACTACTGCTATCCTCTTAGTTGAAGAAACAGTTTAACTGGTCTCTTGATAAATGCACTTATTGGCTGGGGTGGGGGGCACAGTACTGACATTTTCATGGAAAGACATCAACAATGAATGATGAAAACCTACACAATTTTATCTAATTATTACAAGAAGTGAATAGAGTTTCAAGAGATTTTTAAAGCACAGCTACAACATATAATTTGGTTTGTATATTTATATAGCCTATATATATTGCAGCAGGTCATTTTTGATTCTAGCTTCAATTCTTACAGACAGACATCAGAAAAGTCATATTATTATCCTAATTGGTCTGTAATAATGATGCAATAATATTATATTCCATCTAGATTCCATCTAAATAATATTACTACTATATTATTAGCAAGATGAATTATTATGTATTTTCACTATGAGCTAATATTGTACATTTGATCATGAATTTGGGAAAAGTAAATGGAAAATGTAGACAGAAATACATTATTTAGAAGTTGAATCACTACATACTATTACCTCTGAAACTGCATTATTGCCACTATGTTTACAAAATTATCTTTTTATTTGTGTGTGTGTGTGTGCGTGTAAGCACACATACATGTATTTGTCATTTCATCATCATTGACTTGGGTATGACTCATTAAAAATGTTTGGCATTTAGATTGAAATATTTATTTAAATTTTAAGACATTTTGAAAAGATCTATAAAAATGTTTAAATTTTGATTCCATTAATCACACAAGGTTAATAACAGAGATTATCACAGCATATGCTTGGGTCTAACAGTTATTCTGGAATTATTCTGTTCAGGGCCCACGCATTAAAGCAAAAATGTCTCTACTTAAGAATTCTTAAAAAGTGAATGCTTGCTTTCAGATACTCCAGTGAATTCTAAACAAGCCATAGTAAACAAAGAGATTCTTCATGTGTCAGAGGAAACACGGGATTGAAATGTTGATCGGAATTTACTGTGTCTTTATGTTTACTCTTCTTTTCAGATTCTCTCTTTTGCGCAACATTTAATATTTTATTTTAAAGCATATATCGAATGCCTATTCATTAGCAGGCATAGTTCTAAATGGTGAAAAACAATGTGCAAATACATGACATTTCCTTCATCTGGGGGAACTTCATAAGGAAGATGCTAATTTTCAGTAAAAGTAACAGGTAGAAGATGGGCAGGCATTTTCAATAGTACTTTACTTAAATCCTATATAAAACCTACAGAAGAGTTCAAATCTCTGTTCATATTTTCAATGATAAATATTCAAGTGAATAAAGTATTTAGAAATTTTATAGTATTATGCAAAGAATGATTAAAATCTAGTGCCCCAAATATACACAAATTTTAATGTATTTTCATTTTATTTCATTTTTTATTTTACTTTCCTTGATGTTATGTCAAAGCATTAGAGGAAAAGTACACTCTATTTTTTGGGAGGCCTTTTATTATCTGATCAAATAAACGAGATTTTCAGTATTTGCATGGGAATAGATGACAGACCCCCAATTCTTATAATGTGATAATGTAGATCTACTCTTATTTCTTGGAAACTAGCTTGTTTTTGCACCACCATTTCCACATCGAATAATTTAGCAAATTAAAAAGTTACAAAGGGGATAGCCCTGCAGCACTTGACTGCAAGTGAATAGAACAAAACTAAAAAATAATGTATAACCCAAATTATTTTGCTTGGTACTTTTTGTTTTAATCTTGGTAAAAAACATCTACCATGAGATCTTGCCACTTAAGAAATCTTTTAGTGCAGTGCAGTATTGGTAACTATAAGCAAAATTTTATAAAGCAGATCTCTAGAACTTTTTTTCTATCCTGCATGACTGAAATTCTGTATTCATTGAATAGTAACTTCCCTTTCTCCCTGTCCCAGGCCCTGGCAACAATGATTCTATTTTCTCTTTTTATGAGTTTGACTACTTTCTTTAGATATCTAGTATAAGTGGAATCATGTAGTATTTGTCCTTCAGTGAATGACTTATTTCACTTACCATGATGTCCTAAAGGTTTATCCATGCTGTAGCATACAAGAGGATTTCCTTCTTTTTATGGATGAATAATATTCCATTATATTTACTGTGTCACATATTGTATATTCCATTATATATATACTCTATTCTATCTATCTATCTATCTATCTATCTATCTATCTATCTATCTATCTATCTATCTATCTATCTATCTATCTCGATCATCTATCTATCTATCATCAATTTATCTACCTGTACCATAGTTTCTTTCTTTTCATTTTGCCAATAGATTTGACAATTTAATTAAAATGGACAAATTCCTTAAAAGACAAAAACCACCAAAGTTCACTGAAGAGGTGGTAGATTACTCAGAAATTCTTACTCTAAAATTTTTTTCAGTAATTTTCTTTTTTCTTGTTTTTATTTTTCTTTCTAGGTGTGTTGTGGCATAATTGCTATATGAAAGTTGCACATAGTTAATGTATACAGTTTGGTATTTGGTGAGTTTGGATACGTGTATACTTATGCTACCATCACCATAATCAAGGTAATAAAAATATCTTCCCACCTTAAAAAAGTTATTTTTTGTATCCCTTGGTTATTTTTGTTGTTGTTGTTTTGTGTTTCAAACACTTACCATGAAATATATACTCAACATATTTTTAAGTGCATAATACCTTATTATTAACTATAGGCACTATGTTGTATGGATCTCTAGAACTTACTCATCTTGTATAACTCTATCTTTACTCTGGTTGAACAACTCTCCATCTCCTCTCTCCATCCTCTGGTAACCAATATTATATTGTCTACTTCTATATTTTCAATATTTTAGATGCCTCATATAAGAGGAATCATTCAGTATTTTTTTGTGACTGACTTATTTTATACAGCACAATATCTACCCAGTCCACCCATGCTGCTGCAAATGGTAGGACTTTCTTCTTTCTAAATAGCTGAATAGTATTTCAGTGCATATGTAAACAATGCTTCTTTATCTATTCAGCTGTTAATGAACATTTGGGATGCTTCCATATCTTAGCTATGTATATAATGCTACATTGAATATAGGAATATAGATATCTCTTCAAGATCCTGATTGCAACTCCTTTGGCTATATACCTAGAATTAGGATTGCTTAATCATATATTAGTTCTATTTATAACTTTTGATGGACCTTCATACTGTTTTTCATTGCGGCTACAACATTTTACATTCCCACCTACAGTGTACAAGGGTTCCATTTTTTCTACAACCTCACCAATTCTTGTTATCTTTTTAAAAATAATAGCCATCTTAAAAGATGTGAGATGATATCTCTTTGTGGTTTTGATTTGCATTTCTATGATGATTAGCTATGCATTTTTTCACATACTTGTTGACCATTTGCATGCCTTCTTTGCAGAAACATCTACTCAGTTTCCTTACCCAATTTTAAGTTGGGTTACTTGTTTCTTTGCTATTGAGTTGTAGGAGTTCCTTATATATTTGTAATATTAATCCCTTATTAGATATAAGGTTTGCAAATATTTTTTCCTATTCCATAGGCTGCCTTTTCACTCTGTTGATTTCTTTGTTGTGCAGAAGCATAGTTTGATAGAGTTCTATATTCTATTTTTACTTTTGTTGCTTGTGCTTTTGATGTCATATCAAAGAGTATTGTTGAGACTAAAGTCAAGAACATTTTTCCTATGCTTTCTTCTGGCAGTTTTACTGTTCCCAATCTTACACTCAAGTCTTTAATCCATATTGAGTCTCCAATGTTTTCTTCTAGAAGTTTGTCTATTCCAGATCTTACATTCAAGTCTTTAATCCATATTAAGTTAATTTTTGTATATTGTGTAAAATAAGTACTCAATTTCATTATTTTTCTTCTGGATATTCACTTACCTCACCACTATTTTTTGAATAGACTACCCCTTTCCCATTGTGTATTCTTCTTACCCTTCTCAAAGAACAGTTGACTATAAGATAAGTAGATTTATTTCTGGTAGTTCTATTCTATTCCATTGCTCTACTTTTAGGTTAGTGCCACATTGTTTTGTTTTGATTACTAAAGTTTTATAATATGTTTTGAAATCAGAAAGTGTGATACCTCTAGCTTTTTCCTCCTGCTCAAAACTGCTTTGGCTAATCAAGGTTTTTTTGAGGTAGCATATGGATTTTAGGATTGGTTTTTCTATTTCTGTAAAAAAAGTCTTAGGATTTTGATAAAGATTGCACTGAATTTGCAGTTTTCCTTGGGTAGAATGAACATTTTCACAATACTAATTCTTCCTATTCACGAACAAAGGATGTCTTTTCATTTACACAGGTCTAATTTTTTTCATTAGTGTTTTATAGTTTTCAGCATAGAACCCTCTAATATTGTTAGGTTTATCCCTCAATATTTTATTCTTTTTGGTGCTGTTGTAAATAGAATAGATTCTTTTTTGAGAGCTCATTCTTGGTATATAAAAATGCAACTGACTTTTACATTGATTTTGCAACTTTACTGAATTTGTTTATTAGTTCTGACAGATTGTATGTGTGTATAGTCTTCAGGGTTTTATTCATTGTGTACTGTTAGTTCTTCCTTTCCTGTTTGGAAGTCTTTTATTTCTTTTTCTAGCCTAATTGTGCTGGCTAGGACTTCTTAGTATTATGTTGAAGGAACTGGTAAAGACTGGCCATCCTTGCTTTGTTCCCAATACTAGAGAAAAAGTTTTCAGTTTTCTACTGTTGAATATGATGTTAGCTGTGAGCTTGTCATAACTGGGTTTATTGCGTTGAGGCAAGTTCTTAATTTCTTAAGGATTTTTATCATAATAGTGTATTAAATTATATAAAATGGTTTTTCAATCATTTATTGAGATGATTATGTGTTTTTATTCTTCATTCTGTTAATAATGGTGTTCCATAGTCTCATATGCTTTTTTTACTGTTTGCATTCATTTTCTCTTTTTACTCCTCTGAGCTAATAATTTCAAATGACATGTCTTCAAGTTTGCTGATTCTTACTTCTGTTTGATCAAATCGGTTGTTTAACTTCCTTAGTGAAGTTTTTAGTCAGTTATTGTATTATTTTCTTTAAAAATTTTTATTGAGATAAATATATGTATATGATTTATTATCTTTACCATTTTTAGATTTACAGTTTGATGGTAATAAATACATTTATATTCCATTTTTCCCATTTATTATCCCCACCCCCCACCCTTTCTTGGCCTCTGGTAACCCCCAGTCTACTCTCTATCTTAATGAGATTCACTTTTTCAGTTCTTGAATATGATTGAGAATATATGATATTTGTCTTTCCGTGCTTGGCTTATTTCACTTCATATAATGGCCTCCACTTCCATCCATGTTACTGCAAATGACAGGATTTCATTCTTTTTAGGGCTGAATAATATTCCATTGTGTATATATAACATGTTTTATTTATCCATTCATCTGTTGATGGGCACATAGGTTGATTTCATATTTTTGGCTATTGTGAATACTGCTGCAATAAAATGAGAGTGCAGATATATCTTTAATATATTGATTTCCATTCCTTTGGATATATAAACAGTAGTGGAATTGCTGATCGTATGGAAGTTTGAGTTTTAGTTTTTTGAAGAACCCTCATACTGTTCTCCAGAGTGGCTATACTAGTTTACATTCCCACCAACAGTGTGTGCATGAGGGTTCCCCTTTCTCCACATCCTCACTGGCACTTGTTACTGTCTGTCTTTTTGATGTAAGTCATTTTGAGTAGGGTGAGATGACACTGCATTGTGATTTTGATTTGCATTTTTCTGATGATTAGTGATGTTGATCATTTTTTTCACATACCTCTTGCCCATTAGTATGTCTTCTTTTGAGAAATATCTGTTCAAATCTTTTGCCCATTTTAAAATCAGATTGTTTATATTTCTTCTATTGAGTTGTCTGGGCCTCTTTTATATTTTGGTTATTAATGCCTTTTCAGATGGGGAGTTTGCAAATATTTTCTGCCATTCTCTGGTTTGTCTATTCACTCTGTTGATTGTTTCCTTTACTGGGCAGAAGTGGTTTAGCTTGATGTAATCCAATTAGTATTTCTGCTTTGACTGCCTCTACTTTTGAGGTTTTACACAAGAAATATTCACCCAGACCAATGTCCTGGAGTGTTTCCCTAATGTTTTCTTCTAGTAGTTTCATAATTTCAGGTATGAACGTCTTTATTTTGATTTTTTTAATGTAGTGTCTAGAATTCTTAAGCTCCAAAATTCTGTTTGGTTCATTTTTATATTTTTCACTCTGTTGATATTCTCATTTTCTTCATGCATTTTTTTTTTTTCTTTTTTTGAGACAGAATGTGGCTCTGTTGCCAAGCTGGAGTGCAGTGGTGCAATCCCAGCTCGCTGCAAACTCCGCCTCCTGGGTTCAAGTGGTTCTTCTGCTTCAGCCTCCTGAGTAGCTGGGATTACAGGCGTTCGCCACCATGCCCAGCTAGTTTTTGTATTTTTAGTAGAGACAGGGTTTCGCCATGTTGGCCAGGATGGTCTAGATCTCTTGACCTCGTGATCCGCCCACCTCGGCCTCCCAAAGTGCTGGGCTTACCCTATCTGGTTGACCTACTAGGAATACGACTAAGGATTAACCAATGATTCCACAGTGGGTCAACATGATCCTTCTTTTGTTTTTATGTCCGTCAGATGAATGCCCAGGCCCACATCAACCATTTTCCTAGTGATTTTCATTCAAATTAGGAGAACATGCATGAATATATATATATTTGTTTTGAGACAGAGTCTTGCTTTGCAGTCCAGGCCAGAGGGCAGTGGTGAAACCATATAACTCACTGCAGCCTCACTTTTCTGAGTTCAAACAATCCTCCACCTCAGCCTCCTAAGTAGCTGGGACTAAGGGCATGCACCACCATGCCTACTACAAACATGCATCATGCTTTGCTAATTATTATTATTATTATTTGTATAGATGATGTCTAACTATATCACTCAGGTTGGTCTCCAACTCCTGGTCTCAAACAATCCTCCCCCTTGGCCTCCTAATGTGCTGGGATTACAGGTGTGAGCCACTGTGCCAGGCCTAAATTTTTATTAGGGTTGCATGTTGATAGTTTCTTAATTGTATTGTCCTTTGAATATGTATTAGCTAGCTACTTTTTAAAGTTTTAAATTTAAAACTTTTGTGGGTACATAGTATGTGTATGTATTTATGGGGTACATGAGATATTTTTATACAGGCATCCAATGGGAAATAATTATATGAAGGTAAATGGGGTATCTATCACCTCAAACATTTACACTTTCTTTGTGTTACAAACAATCCAATTATACTCTTTCAGTTTTTTAAAAATATATAATAAATGATTGTTGACTGTAGTCACCCTGATTTGCTATCAAATACTTGATCTTATTCAATCTATCCAATTATATTTTTGTACCCATTAATCATCCCTACTCCCTACACCACCCCTCAACTACCTTTCTCACACTCTGGTAACCAGTATTCTGCTATCTAACCCCACAAATTCAATTACTTTCACTTTTTGCTCTCACAAGCTATTAAAAGAGAACATTCTTTTAATAGGTTAAACTGTTTGGTTATCATGAAAAATAACTCCTACTGCAAAGGCAGATTACGTTAATTTTTCTCCTTTAATTATGATACTCAAAAGTAAAACTTTGGATATAAATCATCTTAGGTGGTGAGAATGATACTTTTTCTGGCTTTCTCTTTTTGAAGTATCATTTTAGACTTACAGATTTTCATACACTTAATGTGTTTCAATTAACTAAAGTCATTACTTGTTTGATGCTCAAATTGGCATGCTTTATTTTTCCCCACTGGTTTTTTTTTTTCCCAAGTTGGATCCTGGGTCTTTTTATCACAGCTTTGTTAACCTTTAAAATGTTCTCTGTTTTCGGTAACAGTAAAGTATTTTAAGTACTAAATGTTTTCCTTACCAAAACCTAGTTATTTTTAGCTGTAAATGGCTTTGAAGTCTAAAATGTGGATTTCAAGAAAATATAGTTTCTGGGTCAGTTCAATGTTCAGAACAAGAAAATATGTGTATCAAAGAAACCTGCACGTTCTGCACATGTATCCAAGAACTTAAAGTGAAATTAATATATATATGAGAAATTATGAGTTTTAATAATATTTTCAGTAAACTTTTAGCTGAATAAATAGTATAACTCATTTGATTTTGGAATTTTTTTGGCTGAAAATATTGATTCACAGTATTATTTACTTCCTATTACAATGTGCAAAGGCAGTGATTTGTGCATACCAGTAAGTTACAAATTAAAAATCCAAAATAACTTAAAATGTTTTGAAGTCTATTTTTGATTTTTAGAATATGTCTTACTAAAGATATAGAAAATTAAACTACGGACTGATTTGTAAAACATACTTTCTGTAGTTTAGTTTCTAATTTGACGCATAGTTAACTTCATTCATTTTAGAGAATTCTTTTCTATTTAAGGAATTTATGTTTGGATTTTTGTGAATTTAATAAGTGAGAAACTATATATTAGTGCTTTTAATTTTTATTCCTCATATTATGACTGAAGTTGAACAATGTTTTTACATGTTGAAGGCTCTTCATATTTCTTTCAACAAATTTCCTTAAATGTTGATTATGAAGTTTTGTCTGAGGCTACTATCTTTCCTCTGGATTCCTAGCTTATTTTATATTAAGCTAATTAGCTTTTTGTCTATGTTATAAATTATAAAAGATATTTAATATAAATTATATCAATTATATAAATATAAATTATCAAATGTATCTTTTGATACATTAATATATTTTGACTTTGTCAATGTAGAAATTTTGAATTTTAGCCAGTCAAATCAATTTTTTTTCTCTTAATGTCTTTTGAACTTTGAGTCCTAGTTAGAATTACATTATCCACTTCTACGTGATAAAGTAATTTGGCCAGATTTCCTTCTACTAATTGCGTGGTTTTATTTATTTGTGTCTTACTTTTTAAAATTTATGTGAAGTTTATCTTGGTAGACAATATGTGAATTAAAACTTGTTTTTCCAAATGACTATCAAGTACTCACAAAGTTCTTTATTAATAATTTATTTTTAGCCCACAGATTTGAGATGTATTGATCATAAGCTTAACCGGTATTCAATGATATCATAGTGAAGATATACTAGCCATGAATTTTAATTGTTGAGATGAAAAGTCATCCAATTATAACTCAAATCCAGATTTACTAAGCAAATAGATAGATTTTCAGCCATAGTAAGATATTTTTGCCTACTTCTCTCAGTTCTTAGAAATTCCAATATACACACTAAAAAAAAAAGTTTTTTCAGTTTTTTCAGAAGCAAAAATCGATTATTTTTCTATTTGAGATATTTTGTGTGAATTATTTTCTCAACTTTATTCTTTGGTATATAATTTTATTCTAATACCAAAAGGATTACATTTATATTTACAATAAGCACAAAATTAAATTATTTAAATATGGCCGGGCGCGGCGGCTCAGTAGTCCCAGTACTTTGGGAGGCCAAGGCGGGCGGATCACGAGGTCAGGAAATCGAGACCATCCTGGCTAACACGGTGAAACCCCGTCTCTACTAAAAATACAAAAAAATTAACCGGGCGCCTGTAGTGCCAGCTACTCGGGAGGCTGAGTAGGAGAATCGCTTGAACCCGGGAGGCAGAGGTTGCAGTGAACTGCCATCGCGCCATTGCACTGCAGCCGGGGTGACAGAATGAGACTGTGTCTTAAAAAAAATAATAAAAATAAAAATAAAAATTATTTAAATATAAAACTATACACAAAAAGATACAAATAACTTAATTCTAGATTGTTTTATTGTCTGGAACCCTGAGTTAAAGCTATGAAATGTTTTTTCATGTAGAAGTTTCTAATAAACAAGAGATTACATAATTTTAATATGAGATTAGAATCTCTGCCATACTTTGGTAAGCCAAAAGTGAATGTTTCATTTCCAGAAAAATATTTCTTGAAATATTTTAATGATAATAAGTAAATATACATTAAAAATAAGATATATCCTGCCCACATTACAGTAGCTAGGAATTGAACTTAATTAAATTAACTCTCCTAAAGAACTTGCATAAGAGTCAATTCATTCTTAGTTATCATTTGCTAAAATTAGGGCAAAAGGTAAATTGTTGAAAACAGAGTACTTATATATTCCCTAAAAATATTATCCAGGAAGGATAAAGTTGCCTTAGTTTTAAGTTTTCTTGTTACATCAACAATTACCTGTTTTTTGTGGCTGAACTATTTTAACCTGGTTTTGCAAGCTTAATGTTTATTGTTTGAATGAAATAGATCTCAGTTTGAATGTAGTCAAAGGGATGTTTTATTATAAAAGAATTGACTCAGGAGGGGTTATAAACTTTTTCCTTGAGATTTAGTAAACCATGGCCAATTTTCTGAAAGAATTAAGAGAAAGTTTAGGCTAATACGTTGCAAGAATGCAATGCTTATATGGGTACTAGAACTGTAAACATAAAGTGACATCTGTTTGCAAAAGAATGTATTGAAATCCTGTTTCTCTGAATTTTGTACTCAGGTTTATAGAAAAGTTATAAGTACTAATTCTAAGTTTAGTACTGATTAAAGAAAAAAATGAAGTCGATCTCCAGAATGTGAGCAATAAATAACTTATAGAAAAATTTAACACTCACAGAGCCCTGTGGAATTCATTGTGGGTGCTCATAAGCATTAAGAAAAGACTTGATACTTCGTTTTCTCTTATTCTGTAACATTCAAAAGCAAATATAACATTTTTCTGTTTTCTAATATTAAAGAAATAAATGATTTATGGGTTTATGTGAAGTACAGCCCTAAAGAGTTTATCTTTTCAAGGCTTAGAATCCAAGGAAAGGCTGTAATGCTTAAATTGTTTTATTATGGTGATCAAAAGGCAAATATAATTATAAATATTTGCTGAGTTTTCTAACATCAACCAATTTTTGAGACACTGAAACAGGTATGAACACAATTAATTGTAATTTATTGCATAATGCAGTACACACAATAAGAGAAAAACAATAAAACTGTTATCCAGAAAAAAAAAATGTATTATTTGGTGATTATTGTTGAGCATAAGGAACACCTCTTAGAAATGACCTGTTACTTAGACCTTGAGCAAGGTCTAAGATCTTGAAAGATAAGTTGGATTTCAAGAGCTGGAAATGAGAGAATGTGTGTGTTTGTGAAGAGGGGGAAAGAGTTAGACTACTGGATCAGAGATAAAAAGCATGTATAAGAAAGAAAGAATATTTCAGTATGAAAACAGATCAAAGAGAGTTAAAGATAGGAAAGTTAAGAATGTAATCCCAGAGAAGTATGTTGCTCTTGTTTTAACCACCAAACAGAGATAGGTAGAAATAGTAGATAATCCGGTCTTAAAAATGGACATTTATTTATTTATGTAAATAGATCTCAGATTTTTTATTATTGTCACAAAATATATATAACATAATTTACCATTTTAACAATTTTTAAATGTACGATTCAGTGGCATTAAGTACATTCCTTAGGTTGGGCAACACCAAGGGAAAAATTAATAACTGTATTATATATTTTATTTGTTGTCAACAGTCTTTTAAAATACTTGGAGTCATTGCTCCTATTTTCTCAATTCATAAAATTTATTTAGTTTATTAGATATCTTAAGATTTTTTTTTTAAAGCAACACCAATTTATGTCGAAGGCAGGAACCTAGGATGTTCCATATTTGTATATATACACTAATCATAGATAAGTCATTGAGCCTCTCTGGTTCTGTACTTCCTCATTTGTAATTTGGAATACTAAACTACATAATCAGTAAAATTCTGTTTCTACACAAACAGGGCATGTGATCCGTGCAGTCATACAGAGCCCTAAGCTTATAAGAGCACTGTGCTTAGATGTATGCCATCCTAAAATTCTTAGTCAGTTTTGAAGAAGTAGTCTCAAATTTTATTTTCCACTGGGCTCTGTATTTAATTGTATAATTGGTTCTGTGTGAAAATAACTGGTTTTATGACAAAATGAGTTTGGTGAGACCCTTAAACATATCCTCCTTGTCTTCTTTACCATATGGACAAGGAAATTCTCTAAGGGAAAATGTGAGGATAAATAAACATCAGAAAAATTCGGCTCTCATATCTTCACCTCCATATATACAGTGCTATTCTTAGGACTGAAATTGAATCACTTTGATTGCCCATGGAGAAAAGTGAAGCATTTTGATTTACCAACCCAAGAGCTTTCTAAGTGTTCTTTTCAGGCAATATCTTTAAACAGCAATGCAGTTATGACAGGTTGGATTATAGCATTTAGCACTTTTCCAGGAGTTTTTAGATTTTACATGCTTTCTGCCTTTCAGAAAGATTTGTGCCAGACATCTCAGATATGAAAGAAATATATTTTTATTGCGTTTTCTGGAGTGCGTGATGTAACCCAAGCATTGATGGTAAATCTATTTTCTCCTCTCAGAAAAACATGAATAGCTGGTGGTCTCCAAAAATTTACTTCTCTCTAGAATATAAAATTTAAAAATAATAAATCTGTGAGGAGATATATAATCTATAGTTTGAAAGAAAGCTTCTGATAATTTATATCTTGGAATTTGGTAATTAAAGGAACAATATTAAACTAACATGTTAATGAGTAAATAATAGCTTTTTCATGCCTTAGTGAGCAGGAAATTATCATGAGTTTCTGCTTGTGATATGAAAGCTGCAGATGGTTAATTACTATTAATATAGAAAGATTTGCTGTAATAAACCTATTATTTTGAATTTCATATACTTCCTTCCGTATTGCCATAGTCACAATGTTTTGAAATGAGTCAGTTCTAAAAATATTCACAAATATGTTTCCACCAACTAATTTTGTCTTCTGATATTTTAACCATTAAAAAAAGTCTTTCTCATACTCTTTCAAGACTACCCATAATACTGAATAATCTGATATTATTTCCCATAACTCTTCAAATCTTTCTCCCTTGAAGGCATGACCTCCTTAATGTTTTGCAATTGACCACAGTTTTTCTAATGACAAGAATGGCTTTTCATTATTTCTACAAAAGTTTACTAGGCACAGACTTTATGTCATATCTTCTGTTAAGTATTAGAAAAATAATATTGTACTGTGTGTCGTAGTCTCTGTGCATGGATTCTCTTCCATTTTGAAAACACTGCAAAAACATGATCACTGTGCAAAAACATGATAAACTTCCATGTCTTCCAAACACTATGTAGGAAATATTAATTTTAAAAAATTATTTTTTATATGAACAAAGATGTGAATTCTCTGAATTTAAGGACCTGGTTTAGTGTAAATCTAATTGTTATATGTGTATAATATAATGATAAACAAACATAATTATTGGTTGATTAGTCAAAAAAAGAACATGTTCAACATGGGAGAAAACAAGTACTCTTTTGTTTTCAGGTAAGTCCCATTTTAAATATCTTCTCACTGTGATGAGTAATCAACTTCTAATAGCAGGCATGTTATAACTATTATCACGTAACAATATGATCCAGGCATATGATAACTTATAAAGATAGGTAATATCTTTTTTCCTAAAATAATTTAATGATTGTCACTGGTCATGTATTTGTAGGAAAATTTCATTTTTTTTTCACAAATTAGACTATTTTCCTGATAATCTATTTTCTAGTGATATTATCAAATAGGATCATTCTTGAATGAACATTAAAATTGATTGTAATTCATGCTTTGCTTATTGGATTATTCTGACCTTCTCTTCATCATATGCTTAAGAGAACAAATTCTTTTTATTTGCTCAGATATACCAGAATATTTTGTTAAATAATATGTGATATATATTCTAATATAATCATTAGAAGTTATAGTTGTTATACTCTAAAAGTATTAAATATAATGAATATAATATAATTATTATCAAAATTATATGCACAATGTATACATATATGTATGGATTATATGTATATACCAAATTATATTTAGATTATATGGTGTGTATATATATAGATTATATATACACCAAATTATATGCGTGTTTATGTTGTACTAGCTTCTCAATTTAAGTCATTTAAATAAACTACCTCCTAAAAATGGAAGATTGCACATATTTGAAGTCCTCCTCTTTCCGAAACCTCACTCAAATGAGAGCAAAGAAATAAAAATGTTACCAACAAAGAAAAAGAACTAGAGTAGGAGACAAGAATAAATACATGAATTCAACACATTTTAGAACAGAGAAAGAGTGTAGTTGAGTGGTAATTGTCATAGCAGAGCAGAGAAAGGTAAACGATAACTGGCTGCCAAAACACTTCTAAGGGAAAACCAGAACAAACTCTCTGAAAAATGTTCTAGAAACTCTACTGAATATGCCAGGAACTCTACTGAATACGTGTGGAAGGCCAGGATAATACATAAGGCTGAAAACAGGAAAATAGGTATCTCACTACACAGAATAGACCACTACTCCTAATTCCTATATTTAAACCTTGAATCTTACAGGAGAATGAAGGATTATTACTTATTGCTTATTCATTAGAAGTTTACCAGATTCAGATACACCCAGACACATAGTATTAAAAATATGAGTTTGTGGACTGTGAACAGGAGCACTAAGTAAAAATCTATATTTAGAACTATATGAAACCTCAGCTCTACTTTTCCTCCCTGATCCTGTTACATTCCTTGCCAAGCATGTACAGCTTAAAAGGGAAGAATTCCCTCATCCCCTCTGCAGGACGTGTGACTGAAGTGTGGCTTGCTTCTTCAGTGCCCTCCCTGCTCAAATCCTTAGGGGGAGCATGCCGACAGGTAGGTCGTTGGGGGTATTTTTGGACTCCAATCCCACAGGAGCATCTAGGGTTGAGTGTTTACAGCTCCCAAAGCCCCAGTTACAGTGTGTTCTTTCTGCTTAGCTGTCTAAAGGTGGCTTGTGTTACTCAGCTCAATTATACCCTCTGCTTTGTTGCAAGGACAGAGGGCTTTCTGTATCCTGGGTTCCTGCCCTAGTGTACTGGAAAAATAGGGTCACATGTGGGTGTGAAGGATGGCTGCAAGGTTTTATTGTGTGGTGGAGGTAGCTCTCAGTGAGGTGGATGAGGAGCCAGAAAGGGGATGGAGTGGGAAGGTGGCCTTCCCCAGGAGTTGGGCTGCCCAGTGGCCGGACTCTCCTCCAACTGCCCCTGACCGAATTCCACCTTGTCCTGCTGTTGATGTCCTGCTAGTGTCCTGCTGTTGGTGTCTGCTAGTGTCTGTTGGTGTGTTCTTCTGCTCCTCTTGACATCCAGTTGCTTGTGTGTGTGCTCACTACAGTCCCAGGTTTTTATGGGCATAGGATGGGGGCATGATGGGTCAGAAGGCAACTTTTGGGGCACAAAAACAGAAATGCCTCTCCTCATGTAGGTCATGGGCACAGGCCCAAGGGTGAAGCCCTTGCTGGGGACCTCACCCTTCTTTACCCAGCATTTCCCTGCCCCACTCCTGTATCATAGCTATGCATTGCTTAACAATGAGAATACCTTCTGATAAATGTGTTGTTAGGTGATTTTGTTGTTGCAAACACAAGACTACTTACCTAAACCTAGATAGTGTAGCCTACTACACACCTAAGCTATCTGGTATGGCCTGTTGCTCCTGGGCTACAAACTTGTAGAACATATTTACTATACTGACTACTATAGGCAATTGTAACACAATGGTATCAGTATATCTAAAAATAAAAAAGGTATAGGAAAAATATTGTATAAAAGTTTTAAAATGGTACACCTGTATAGGGAGCTTCATTGTAATCTTATGGTAACAGCATTAAATAAGTGGTCCACTGTTGCTCAAAATGTTGTTATATGATGCATAATTATACCTCTTTTTCTCCCACCTCTAGTTAAGACATTGGATCATTCTCTTTTAAAAAAGTAGAATGGCTTCAAAGAAAAGTTATACATATCCCATTATCTAAGAAGTTTTAATTAAAAAGTACTTGATTATTTTACAACGAATCCAAAGAATTGTCAAGTCCTACCATTTATCCAAAGTTTTCAATTACCTTTTTAGTTTCCAACTACATGAGTGGGATTACCTCAAAATTTGTGATAGACAGACAAAGCTATTGTGAAATATTTCAAACTCAATTGGGTATCATTTTATATATCTATAAAATTTGTATGAGCTAAAGAGTATAAAAGAACCTAAAATTCCATCAAGTTGAATAGAAAATTAATTTACATATTTTAGAACCTGTAAAATTCATTCTGAATGTTAGAATCATAGCATTCAGATGTCTTTTGCATTGTTTGAAAAATATTTTACATATTTAAAAGCTGAAGATGTGCAAAAATGTAACAAAGTAATTAATCTAGTTGAGAGTTTCAGACTTCTGTGGGTGGACAGAAGAATTTGGTGTATACGATTGTAAAACCTTCTAATAAATCCAGCAACACACATTTAATAACCTCCAAGACAACTCTCTTTAGAAATTTTGAAGTCCCAAACAAAGCAATTATAAAATAGTAAGTAATTTCAATTAACTGAGAGGAACTGTCTTTCTTAGCATAAAAAGCCATGGAAAAGACACCTTCGTGTTAATAAAGAAACTGTGTAATGTCATTGTTATTAAACCCAGTAAGGTTTATTGGGGTAGTTAACAGGCAGAGAACTCTGCAGCAAAGTTCACATGATTCTTTTATTAATCGCTCTCATTATCCCACTGAAAAGCTTGTGGAGGCCGTCAGAGAAAGACAACATGGTAAGAGAGGCAACGGAGGGCCCCATTCCTTCCCCTCAGTATGGAATCAAAAGGGAACTGGAAGGGAGCAGAGAACACATAATTGGTTGTAACAATGGGAACTTCTAGTTGAAGGAAATATTTTTGTTTGGAAGGTGGAGCCTCCGGGGAGTCTTGTGTTCTTCTGTTTTGCTGCCTTAAAACTGCTTGGCTTTATTTTTGCCAAGATGAAGAAAGAGGGAAGAGAAAAAGCCTCCTGGGGTGTCGGGATCTGTACCTACATTTTATGTCATATATGCACTTGTTATTTTTAAGGGAGTTTGGCATATGTTAAAGTGACAGATTTCCAATTACTATTATGTAACTTAGGTTTTTTTAAATTTAAAAATGCAATCTAATTAAGCTTATACTCAGTATTAGGATCTGAGAGAACTTTAGATTAATCATATTCATAAGTTTACTTTATTAAATTTATGAATCATTTAAATATGCAGGAAGGTTTTGTTTGAATCAGACAATTGAAGTAATTTAGAAGGTAATTGAAAATATTACATGTATAAATGCAATTTAAAGTTTACAATTAACTACATTTGAATTGAATGTGTGTTATTCAAAGACTTCTTTAAACTTACAATTGTTTTATAAACTCTCCTTAGAAAGTTAAATGAAATTTATAGCGTTAATAAATTGAATATTAATTCTTAAAAGACAAAATATTGTCCTTAATAGTCTTTTATGAATACAAAATAACCCTTGAGGCTATAAAATTCTCACAACAGTAAATATGAATAACCACATATTTGAGAGAAAATAGACTACAAGCCAACAGTGACAAAACGAAAAGAAAAAAAGCAAAGAGCAGAACAATGCCTTAAAGAAACTGTAAATAAAATCAGTAGAAATCTAAGAGAAACTACTCCATTCATAAAGAACAAGGTAATATGGAAAAGGAAAAAAAAATGTATAGAACAAGACAGATTTCTTGGGCATTTAAACATTATGGCTAATTTTTTTAAAACAAAGAATTAAAATATAAAGCATACCAATTAGACAAAAAGATTAAAAAAGAACATGAGAAAAACAGGGGTGAATCAAAGGAACAATTATGCAAGTACAAATAATATAACCCTAAGACTTCCTCTTTGGCTGATCTGTAGGTTCAGCATAAGCAGAAAGTGAAGACTAAGGCAGATTTGTAAATGATTTGCTAAGCATTGAAGGATGTCCCCCAACACAGAAGCAATTTGTAGAGATTGGAAAAGATTTCATTTGCTTTTTAAATTTTTATATTTTTTGACTTCCTGCATTCAAGAAAATGTCTTTCAAAACACTAGTTGACCATAATCTGAGAAAAGAGAGACTTCAGTGACCATAAATGACAAGAAATACAGACTTAACAAAAATAATTTTTAAAAGTCACTAAGTAAACAGACTAACTACAATTGATAGCAAGCAACAAAAACAGATCCTGAGAACTGGAAATAATCTGATACCCAGAGTTACTATAATGCTCAAAATGTTCAATTTTCACCAAAAATTATGAAGCACACAAATAAACAAGAAAGTATGCCGAAATCACAGGAGAGATTAACATAAATTGTTCCTGAGGAAGTACAGATAGTAGACTTACTAGACAAAGACTTTATATCAACTCTGTAAATACTTACAGGGCTAAGAAAGAAACCCATGAACAATAGGTAAGGAAAACTTAGAGAAAAATGTCTGAAGAAATAGAGAGTATCAACAAAGAGAAAGTATAAAAAGGAATGAAACAGAAATTCTAGAGTTAAAACGTGCAGTGACTGAAATGAAATGCTGTGTTTTCAATAGCAACTTTGAGCAGGCAGATGAAAAAATCCCTGAAAACTTAATTATAGGTCCATTGAAATATCCAGTCTGAAGATCAGAAATCAAAAGGAATGAAGAAATATAAACAAAGTCTAAAAGACTGTGGGACATCATCAAGCATAACAACATATTCATAAATAGAGTACCAGATAAGTGGAGATAGAACAGGAAAGAAATAATACTGTAAGACATAATGACCCCAAATTTCCATATTTGGTAAAAGAAATCTAGACATCATGTTATAATCAAACTGTTTAAAGGCACAAAGAGAAAATCTTGAATGCAGCAAAAGAGGTTACTCATTAAGTGCAATGCCTCCCCAATAAGATTAATACCTGATTTCTCATCAGATACCATGGAGTCCAGAAGGGATATTGGGATGGCATGTTTTAAGTGCTAAAGGGGCAGGAGGGGGAGACAGGGAAGTTATCATCCAAGAATTTGCTTTTTTTTGAAACTACAAAGAACTCAAACAAATTTACAAGAAAAAAACAAGCAACCCCATCAAAAAGTGGGCAAAGGATATAAACAGACATTTCTCAAAAGAAGACATGCATACAGCCAACAGACACATGAAAAAATGCTCGTCATCACTGGCCATCAGAGAAATGCAAATCAAACCCACAATGAGATACCATCTCACACCAGTTAAAATGGCAATTATTAAAAAGTCAGGAAACCACAGGTGCTGGAGAGGATGTGGAGAAATAGGAACACTTTTACACTGTTGGTGGGATTGTAAACTAGTTCAACCATTATGGAAAACAGTATGGTGATTCCTCAAGGATCTTGAACTAGAAGTACCATATGACCTAACCATCCCATTGCTGGGTATATACCCAAAGGATTATAAATCATACTGCTAAAAAGACACATGCACACGTATGTTCATTGTGGCACTATGCACAATAGCAAAGACTTGGAATCAACCCAAATGTTCATCAGTGACAAACTGGATTAAGAAAATGTGGCACATATACACCATGGAATACTATGCAGCCATTAAAAAGGATGAGTTTGTGTCCTTTGTAGGGACATGGATGCAGCTGGAAACCATCATTCTCAGCAAACTATCGCAAGAACAGAAAACCAAACACCGCATGTTCTCACTTATAGGTGGGAACTGAACAATGAGATCGCTTGGACTCGGGAAGGGGAACATCACACACTGGGGTCTATTATGGTGAGGGGGGAGGGAGAAGGGGGGAGGGATTGCATTGGGAGTTATATCTGATGTAAAGGACGAGTTGATGGGTGCTGACGAGTTGATGGGTGCAGCACACCAACATGGCACAAGTATACATATGTAACAAACCTGCATATTATGCACATGTACCTTAGAACTTAAAGTATAATAATAATAAAAATAAATAAATAAATAAAAAAGACTTATTATTATAAAAAAAAGAAAATACAAACTAAAACAGTTTCATTAAAGCAAATTGCTGAGATGAATCCTTTTCATTTTCAGGGAGAAAGATACTAATATTGAGTTTGATTTTACCTCATTATGATTTACATATTTAACTTACTAGGCCTTATTTATAAAGAAAAGTCAGATCGATAATTTTAACCTTTTTAAATTTACACATTGTCTACTTTTTTTTTCTGGGAATATAATCTTATTTGGAGGTAGAAAGGAGTGATTTATTTGGGGGATGTTTTTCCTTTCTTCTCAACATTTAATTTAGATACAGAAGCTACATGCACAAATTTGTTACATGGGTATATTGCACTGGTAGTGAGCATGGTGTCCAATGGGTAGTTTTTCAACCCATAGCCCTTCCCTTCCTCTCCACTCTAGTAGTTCACACAGTGTCTGTTGTTCCCATGTTTACATCCTTGGGTGCTCAACGTTTAGCTCCCACTTACAAGTGAGAACATGCAGCCTTTGATTTTCTGTTCCTGTGTTAATTCACTTAGAATCATATTCTACATGATTGCATTCTTTGTATGGCTTTGTAATATTTCAAAGTGTACATGTACCATATTTTCTTTATCCAACTGCCCTTCAAAATTGAGGAAGAAATTGTCATTCCCACATAAACAAAGTTCATCACGGATAGAACTCCGATACACTAAATGCTAAAGGAGTTCTTCAGGTGGGCATGAGAGGAATTTAGAAATTAACTCAAACTGTGTGATGGAATGAAGAATAGTGATAAAGGTAACTATCAAAGTAAATACAAAAGCCAGTATTGTATTTTTTTTTTGACTTTTGATATTTGAACCCTGTGATTTAAGAGACAAGGGCAAAAACCAATGATCATAAATCTGTATTAGAAAACACACAATATAGAAAGACAAAATTTGTGATGACACAACATAAGGGAGGAGGTGCAGAGCTATGTAAGAGGAGAGTTTTTGTAAAATATTGAAACTAAAAAGGTTTTAACTCGAAGTAGGTAGCTACAAGTTTAAGAAACTGATTATAATCTTTAGGGTAACCACTAAGATAATAAAAATGAACAGAAAAGGAGAAAGGAATCAAAACTGTATACCACAAAAATCAATTAAATACAAAAGAAGTCAGTAATGAGTAGATAAATGAGGACAAATGATATATTCAAAATGAAAATATAGTTTATATTTAAGTCAGAGAAGTCAAAATGTGAAAAGATGTTACAAATATTTATTTACATTTGCAGAATAAGTGTCCTACATCATGGGAATTCTGCTGATTTGTTCTACTTACTAACTATAAGGAGTGAAACCAAAGCTAATTTGTGTTAAGGTGGTATGATGGAGTTAAATATCAAAAATAACTTCAAATTACAATTAAAATAAGCTATGAGATCTCACAGCTTATTTAACCTTGTCTAAGACAAAGATGGTTTAAGGATACAGTAATATTTTAGTAATGCCCAATAATTATATAAAAATAATTACTACTTATTTCTTGTCATACTTCCTAACCGAGAAAAGTAATCTTTGAATAGGGCAATGAACAGAACATTAAGCAAATAGTCAAGTTGTTTTTGTAATATTGTGTTGTTGCCTACCAAAGCCAAAAAACTTGTTTGTGACTACTTGTTTCTTTCCCTCAACTAATCAAGATACATATAAAAATTTGATACAGTAACTTGAAAATAAAATTTGTATACAGTTACAGTTTAAAATAGGGTAACAAAAATTAGGCTTCACCCCTGATTACACATCTCAATTACATGGAATAAGACATGCCTTGGCCTGGACAGTTGTTTTCAGGAAATCTAACACATTTGTCCTTAACATTTTTATTCCCTAGTAGAATATCCCTGCTGATTTTGTTGACAGAGTAAGTCAACATATATATATACACACACACACACACACATATATATAAAAATAATAATATTGAGTTATAATGGAGATTATTTAACGAATGACTACTATCCTCGATGCTTTCTATACCTTATTCCTGACATTAAAACTACATTACTTTAAATAAAATATATATATAATATATATATATTAGTTGTGAAATGTAATGTACAAATTATTACACGACTGGTTCTTTTACAGTTTTCAGGATCTCTGATTAAAGAAAACACTTTGCATTTGATTGAAAAGATAAGTACATGAAGGGACTATGTCCTTTGCAGAAAAGGTAGAAGGGCATTTTATGGTGGGGTGGAAGCAAATCTCTGACAAGCCATGCTGTGGCCCACTATGACTCTGCCGCGCTGTTATTCAAATGCTGTTTATCCAGCTGATAGGAAGCCCACATGAGAAATCTAGAATTACACTGTAACATATTAACATGTAATCTACATCATTCCCTTTTTTTAAACAGACTTTCGTTTTCTTCTTCCATTATTTTAATGTCAGTGTTTCAAAGCAACAAAGTTCAATTCAAGTTATGTGATAACGTTTAAGTATTTCAGGAACAAAATAACATAGATATAAAACAGTCAACTCAAAGATCCAACTTTTCCATGCAAATCATCCATTATCTCATCTTATTCTTCTCCCATAAGGCTCTCTATCAACTCTAATTCTTTATTGAAGCCCGTAATTGAAACAACACTATTTTGGGCACTAAAAGTGATTAAGTGGAAAAAAAAAATGTCTTGGAAGAATGACAAGGTGATTGGTTACCTCAGGTCTAAATTTTTGGCCATTAGAACCCCATTTTATCCTGCCTAGCCCCTTCAACCTTGTTTTTAAAATCAACCCAAATACAATATATTCGTAGAATCTTGAAAGTTGTATTACAAGGTTTTCTGTTTGTGGCAGCTTGCAATTTACCCAGCAATATAAAATGTTGGAAATCTATTTCCTGACATATTATTGCAATGAAATATAAAAAGGAGCCAATCAATATATAACAAGTTGAACACGTTATAGCTATTCTATAAAAAATAAAATCAGTAGCAATTGTAAAAAGCTTGATGAATAAACTTCCCTTAATGCTGAAAATCACTAATGTGTCTGGTTTACACTGTTTCTGCCTTTTACTTTATGGTCTCTTGATTTCCCAATAAAATTCTACCTTGGCTTTCAACCTATTCTGCATTTTTACCACTGTCTAGATATAGTTTAGATTTAATCAAAATTATAAAATCTTAAATTTCTTAAGTAGAAAGACTCATTTTAAGTGTCAAGTAATTGTATCACCCCTTCATACACACATTTAATGACCATTGTCTAGTTGAGCACATAGTTTTTATTATCTATTGCCTTGTTTTGCTTTTTGCTCTGACTTTAAAAATTCCAGGTTAGGCACTGTGGCTCATGCCTGTAATCCAAGCACTCTGGGAGGCCGAGGCCAATGGATCAGGAGGTTGGGAGTTCGAGAACAGGCTGTCCAACATGGTGAAATCCTGTCTCTACCAAAAATACAAAAATTAGCCAGGTGTGGTGGCAGGCACCTGTAATCCCAGCTACTCAGGTTGAGGCAGGAGAATCGCTTGAACCCCTGAGTCAGAGGTTGTAGTGAGCTAAGATCATGCCACTACACTCCAGCCTGGGGCAACGGAGTGAGATTCTGTCTAAAAAAAAAAAAAAAAAGTTTTAAAAAAAATGAAAAAAAAAAAAAAAAAAAAAAAAAATACACAAGGATATCAGCCGGGTTGGTGGTGCCTGTCTGCAATCCTA